>NC_056732.1:1017669926-1017817426 GCF_019279795.1 Protopterus annectens | reverse complement strand
TGAGCCCTGAAAGTATCATAGAATTCCCCGTCTGATCAGTAGTAGGAATGTATTCCAGACAGTGAGATTTACTCACTCCACAAAGAACACCATCTGCTGCTTTGAAAGATGCCCCCTAACTCGTGGTAGCTGCAACTGGTGTTTTACTAGGCTAAGCACATACTGGATGTTTAAATTTATCAACTGCCTCTATCTGCTACTTAAATTAATATGTTTTACTCCTAGATATAACCAAGTGACTACATTAACCTACTGCTGGCAAAATTCTGACGAATTATTTTACATTTGTTAACCGGGCTAGTCCAACTGGATATATTTCCATTTTCAGCAGAAAATATAAATTAATTAAGTAAATATAGCAAGGAATAGTTCATGTTATAATTTGCATTTTACCTTCTGTAAATAAAAATATTACCACTGTAAAATATTCACCAAAAAATATTTATACATGACCTACTCAAGCCCAGCTGTTGTGCTTAAAACCATAAATGGAATTTGTAAGGAGATAAAAAAATCAGAATAATAATTTATTGTCATTGTTAGGTAAGGTTTTGGTGTCTGTTTTAATAGCTAAACAATAGAAGAAAGTGTACGGTAGTTAAAAGATTACTGTTTGAGCAGCAGAAGGATTGTGCAAAGAGTGGGTAAATGTCTGGTATAAAGAATCAGTCAAGATCATTCGTCTGAATTTACTCTCCTGGTCACTGCCTCAATATTAAATAAATGAAAGTTGGAAGATACCTCCTCCCAAAAACAAGTGAATAATTCTAGAAGCATAAAAGAAAAGGAGATGATATACACCGGCAATACAAGGCTGAGTTGAATAACTGTACTTAGAAATAATAGCACAATAATACTTTTATTTGTCTATAAGGAAGTAATTTGCAAAATACGATATTTTCCTTTTTACATATTTCTAATATAAATAAATGAGTCTCCCAAGAAATAGTGAATAATTCCATCACAAATACACAAAGGATAAGTTGATATTTGTTAAAATTACTATTGTATGGGGCAAGACTCTGCCATCTGTGCGAGAAGACTGTACCTCACACCCCCTGCTACTTAATATAGTTACCCCTGAGTTTGGTTTATCATTACTCAGACAGCTTGCGTTTGGACAAACACACACACACACACACACACACACACACCTCAAATATGTTTCCTTTCATCAACAATATCAGAGAAAAGCACCATTTTTGAACAAGAGTTTAAATTTATCTGATTCAAACACTTGTTTCAGCAAAAGCCATAACCCACATACAGACTGATAATTACAATTGACTTTTTAAAGTTTTAGAAAGAGAAAATTATTCTGAACTCCAGTAATAAGTCATTCCATCTCTCTCTCTGCTTTCAGATATGGAAATTAAGAATCAACGTTGAAAGATTCATCCATTAATTCTCCATTCTCTGATTACAGATTTAATCCAAGTCAGGGCTGTGAGAGATCTTAAAAGATTCAGGACAAAATCCCCGCACACACACACACTTTAAAACTGCACCGCACTCATAAACAAAAGTTGCTGTAAGATGCATTTTAGTAGGTGTGCAACCATGCAAGGTTAATTTCACACAATTTGCCTACATTTGAGTCAGTTTATCTGTTTACCTACCAGTCTTGTGTAACATAGTACAATACTAATTCTGACATTAGTTGCACTTTATATTGTACAGAATAATAGATGTACATATTTATAGTGCTCATAATAACATTTAGAGTACCATTATAAAGGAATCTTTTTTGTAAAACTGATGATTTTGTTCTATACGGAAATTATATGAATCTAGTCTAAACTACAGATTTGAAAGACAGACTTTTAGTTTGAGAAGCATTTTAATACAATTAAAATCATTATTTGTATTACAAAATCTTGAAAATAATGTTTAAAATGTAAAGAAAGATGTAATTTTAAAAAGAACAAGTTACACAGGTGTTTTACTTAATAAAAAGTAAAACTCTTAAAACGCAGATGATTTACCAATAAAGTTCTAGTTCTGCTCAGCAAAATATTTAGTTAAGTCTATAAATAACAACAGCATATTCTTATTTTATTAGCAATTATCAGTAGTAAGTATGGCATAAAATTTAAATCATAACATCTAGTTCATGCCCTGACTTCACCCTCTTTTTGTGATAGTGCTTTTTGTTCCTAAAAATTAAGCAGAATACATTTGTGTATTTGCAAAAAGCTCTAACTCCAAGAAAATATCTGTGATGTCGGATTAGCTGAAATGTATCCTAATCTGACATCATAGATTCCGTACAGACTACTTTTTATTACAAAATATTACATTTTATGAAAGAATAGGACCCAGTTCTGAGATCAAATCAGGGATGATACTGAAAATAACATCCCTGATTTTAAGCCTTGCCAGTTTTTCTGACCTAAACATTAGAATCAAACCTTGTGTCTTGTGTCTATAAGGGAAACACTGTAACCATTAAGCCAAACCCCAAACCTGTGTGCAAACTGTAGTCTGCCCACCTTACCCTCTGCCAGCAAGTGAATTACTGACGCTGCATACTGAGTCACAGACAAATACATTTTCAGAAACTTTCTATCAGGTGTAGGTATATTTACTTATTATGGACTGGTAGGTGGTAGGAATAGACTTCCAAACAAAAAAGCATCAGCTAAAGCCTTTACGCCCTGAACATAGACAGAAAGAGGATAAGAAAGATGCCTGACTCTCACCTCCATTAGGGAATGAAATGGCCCCAACAGAGGAACAGATGGGTCACTTGAGTGCAGGAAGGGGCTGGTTCTGTAGATCACAAGAAATAAACACATAAATAATTACTGGGGAGCACTTTTTGATCAAAAAGACTACATTATGCCAAACAGCATATATTGCATGAGTTGTGCATATAAATATTTTGTGTAAAAGGGTGCAAGTTTATTTTCTACAACCAAAGTTCATGCAAGTAAAATATAACAAAATAAAATGAAAATCTTTTATTTATAAAAATATTTTTTATTTTATTTATAAAAATATTTATAAAATATAAACAATTTATATTAACTCTTTTATTATTAGAGTAAAAAGTGTCTTCTTCTGTCAAGAAGATATTAAACAAGAAATCAAAACACATTCCGAAAATATATTTTATTCAAAACAATAACCATGTAATATCAATACACTTGTATGCAGCTACAGAATGCTTTGTTATTGGTATATACAAATTAGCTGTTTTCTGTGAAAAAAAAGACTGTGTACATTGTGGAAAAGTATGTAAACAGTGGAGCGTGGCACTTAATTATAAAATAGTGATTTTTGTGGGCTGTATGGACACTTTCACTCCCACTCTGGAACACTGGTCAGATCTGTACAGACAGTTGTAATAATATAAACAAGTCTGAAAGATACAGAATAGTGTACTGTGGCCTAGACTTACACAGACTATTAACCCCAGAAAAGCCTAGATCCAAGCCATTTCAAGGCACAATGTTACTTCAGTCCAAAGCTATCTTTCTTAGCTAAATGTTTAAATGTTTTACATTTCATAAAAATTCAAAAGAATGACAAAGCCATTACTGAGCAAGTGTCATACTTTGCCAGATTTAATAGGGACTAAGTGAGAGAGACACTGAAAGAGACTGGAAACTATCTATATATGATGAAAAGATAAATAACAGCTTATTGTCAAAAGTAGATTTAATACTAGATGCATTTGCATTTCCTTACTGTATTAATATTGTACATGTATTATACCTTTATACTTATGTAACCCTTACTGTATTGCTTATGGAGCTTTTCTCCCTGGGCCTCCACTGAAAACGGGCACTTTCAGGCCCAGTGGACTTCCCCGGTAATCAAAATGAAAATAAATAAATAAAATAAATAAAGATGATGATTCACAAATCACAGTTCTGATACAAACCTTTGTAAAGGATGCCATAGAACTGCAACAAAAATGAGTACACTGTTAGCAAAGTTAATACATTTGTTGTGGCAATGCTTACCACTATCAAAACGACTGAGTCAAAATAAAAAAATATATTGTACTAAGTGTCATAAGAGTGGCCCTGTTAGCAAGACATATAAAGCTTAGGTGGAGATTGGAAACTGCAGTAGGAATGCCTTATTCTACAGCTGATGAGTGTGAAGTGCAATGTATTCATCACCTGGAAACAAAAACTAACAAATCAACATTTGCATTACCCCGGAAATAAGTGGATTTGAGTTGGATATGGGACTTGATCAGTGGTATCCATTACTTCTGTGAATGACTATAGTAAACTGTTTTCACACAATTCAATGGAAATGACCTGTTAAAACTGTATCTAGTTATAAAGTTCAAAGGCAGAATCAAAGTCACAGCTGCATTGCATTCCAAGGACAAACAAAATACCTAAATCTATGTACAAGCACCATTATTTATAATGAAATGAATGTAACAGCCTGGGTTATCATGGAATTGTTAACTGCCACAAGATGACTATTGAAAAAGTACCAGTGAAACACATAACTAACAATGCACATCACAAGTAAATCATAAAAGTAAAACTAACAGCAACAATTCTCAGTGCTGCAATTTAAGTATTAGTACTGTGCAAACAAATCCTAAAAAGACTACATCAGCATGGAAATCAAAATGCAGGCTGAGTGATATATCCATTGCATGTTATATCAGGAATATCTTGTAAAAAAGTTTTTTAAGAAAGGGTGGGTGGAAAGCTGTCGTAAAAGATAACCTGGTAAAACGTTTAATGTTTACCCTAGGTTAATAATTTGCTATATTCAAGAAAGGCCAGATATCAGTTGCTTGTTGACCAAAGTATTCAAAACACATCGCACCTTTAAAGGAGTAAGTGGGACGACGTTTTAAAATCTAGACATTATAAATGGGTCAGTCTGGCACTTTAAATGTGGAATTAATAAGGATGAAGAAAACTTCAAAGTACATAGGCACAGTTATCTCTTCTTACAACAATCTCAACATACGTTTGTTCTGGATTTTCCAGGAGAGCTTCAAGTGACACCTAAGAAGAAGGAAATACGCAATAAAAAAGACGCACAATCAAATAGAAACTAAGAAAGGAAGCATAATTAAAAAAATACGACACTTACTAAGTAGTTGCAAATGTTGATTATCTAAAGCTTTTTTCCAAGTTTTAGGGCTGATAGGAGGCCGATTGTGAATTAATTAAAATACCTCTTCTAAATTATGATTATTGATGGAGAATATTATACGGTGTTTGATTTTCAATTTGCCAGAATCGTGCCCATAAAAGTACTTCACCTAAACCTAAAACTTTGCGGAAGTTATTATAATCCATGTTGTATTAAAACTACGTTGCCTTTACCATGCTATAAATGCATTACCCACAAAATGTGCACATGTTTTACCTGATGTGTAGGGCAGTCAGAAGGTATGATCCCTCCGGGATGATTACAGCAAAGGAACCGAGTCCCTGCACGCTTAGTTCTTCACAACTTTTGCTCTTCGCCCTGTAACAGAGTAGTAAAACTTCAGTTTCACGTTCAGACTAGCGGCCCCCCTGCTACTATAATCTCTAGGATCTGCAGGCAGAGTAATTTGAAACGAGCAGCCAGCGAGTCTGAGAGCAGATGACACCTGAATGAAACTCTAAAATCTATGCAGCCACCGTTCTGTACCCAAGTCGACTGAAGCAAAAGAGCTGCGCCCTTTTTAACTCCGGAGTCATTAATCAAACTCACGTCCACAGCCCACTCCCCTACGGACGTCAACGCTGTACCAAAAATAATTCTAAGCAGTGGTCAATCAAGGATGCAGGCTACCTAGCTCTCAACCTCTGAGCATTAGCAGTCATGGCAGTGACCGTTAAAAGTCATACAGTGGACAGAGTCCAAAAGATGAACAGTTCTTATTATTAAGAATACGAGCTTTCAGATGCTCGACCTATATAATTAGTGATTATTTTTAATCAGCTTAATTCACTTACGTGGTTATCTAGACACCCTTAAACGCATACTTCTCAACCTCTTAGCACAAAAAATCTAGGCAAAGCTTAAAATAATGATGGGACAAGCCCCCAAAATAGGGACAGATTTTAAACACTGCTCTTTACAGACTTAGTTGCTAGAATTACTAGATTTGTATTGGCATGCATTTTCTGACGGATTTGCAGTCTAAAACTTTAAATGTACGTCATTATTAAATGACTTCAGTCCTCGGTGATTTACCAGAAAACCACAAATTTTGTGAATGGTAGATCAGGCAAATACAGGCATTCTGCGAAAATCTGGAGAGATGAGAGCCTTGTCTAATTTTACGACGATAACTGAAACGTTGGTAGCGCAAGGCCAAATCAAAGGATAACGGTCATTGTGCTGTGCCTAAGTTACAGCATTTGAGAGGTATGTGCAATCATTGCTTTTATATCAACTGTATTTACCGCAATATAACTCAGATGAACAGCCGACGAGTACAAGTTAAGCAATTACTCTAGGAAAAATGTTTTTAAGAAAAAATTTCCCCCACAGCGCTATTAGCAATTCCAAGCACTAATCACAAGAAATAATAAAAGACTATAACTCCGAACGTTTTACTCCCAAAATTAAGTACAAAGTAAAAAGAAATTAAGGGAAAGGGCACGGCATTATGAACAGTTTTATTTGTAAATACTGGTACTATTAACTAAGAACGTTGGTACAAAACGAAGATGTAAATTACAGTAAACATTTCTGATTATGATGCAAAATAAGTATGTTTTGTAATAATTATCAGTATTTACTGATTACAGTCATTATTTTTAAATACTCCAACATCTTTTATAAAAAAATCAGATTTTAAGAGGGACAGAACAAAATTATAATCCAAAATAAGGGCACCCCTAGAAATTAGGGAGAGATGAGAGGCATTTCTCCTACCTTATTAATTTCATATGAAGCATAGCTACTAACTATGCTATGGCAACGAGCAAGTGGGCGCGAGCTTTTAGTACAGACCCCCCCCCCCCCAACCCTTTACGAATTAGCCGTATAGTCTGGATTTTTTGCTGTATTCTGCGTTCATGCATAGACAGCTCAGTGCATAGAATGGGCTCGCTTTGTGGGAATTACATCATTTGTGAACCTATACATTCACCTATATTACACTTCACTGTGAGGCTACAACATAATGTGTACTGCAAATAAACTAATTTCGCCACAACGTCGGATATAGTTTGTTTTTGTTGCTATAGTGTAGGGAACTTCCACAGTGAATGAGCATCTGGTTGGCTTCTGTATGTGTCTCTTACTATACAATCCAGAATTTATCTGGCTATCATGCTGAGGTGGATTAACTGCAAAAAAAACTTGATAACGTAATACTGGCTGTGATTCTCAAGAGGTACATTGCATGCTGTCTATCAGGACTGATCACTTCTATTTTCTTCCCGTCTAGTGTATTTAGCCAACTTTTTCTAGTCGGTGAAGACAGCAAACGTCTGCGTTATATATCTTTTATGTGTCAACCATAATCTGTAATATGTGTTCAGTTTGTACAACATTCAGTAAAACTACCGGTCATCTCTTGCAATGCATCAAGTAATGTGAATCTTTTAAACTATGTCGACACTTTCTGCCTGTTAACTAATGAGGCAGTGTTACCTACTGGATGAGAATTTCATTAGAATAGGTTATACTTACCCAGCAGAAGTACTACACATGAGCTGCTTAGATTTAAGACAGGTCAAACAGGCAATGGAGCAAAGCAGGTCTTATACCATATTATCCTTATGTAAGAACTCAGCTAGTTAAGTTATTGAGCACGAAACGTATTTTGAAAACAGTCTCTGCTTCAATGCTATGGTCATAAAGTCAGTTTCAAAAAGCAACCGTTGCACCAACTGTTTTTCCTTCTCTTCATATTGTTCTTAATTTAGGTCATATATACTCCAAGCAGTGCAGATGATATGAACTGTAACATAAAAAAGAAATATGTGTGTATCAAATCGATGCAGTAAATATCAGTAGTGTTGGAGAAACCAATATGCAATTTTGAAAGCACGATTTCACAGCATGGAGCAGAGGCAGTGGGGATCACCAAATCATGGCTAAAGCCAGCAGACACAGTCCAACTATAGTTCCCTGTGATGAAGTCTCCTAAAGTTGGAGACATTGTGACAGAGCAAGGGATAGTCAACATCTACTAGTCAGAAAAAAACAATCATTTGCATATTTCTGCATACCCATCAAGCACAAACTGACCATGAATGCTAAATAGGCAAAAATTCAATGTTAGAATTGCCGTACATTATTGACCACCAACTACCTGTCCAAATTCTTTACATGCTGCTTTTAATACAATACTGCCTCACCTCCAATGTAAAAGGCATTTTGACAAGTGATTTCAGTCATCACTAACAGCTCTCTCAGGGACAATTCTTTCTTAAAACTAGTATATAGAATTACCAACCCAAAGCCAACCACAGGGGAAACACACAATTCTGGTTGGATCAACACCAAATGCCAAGACAGATGCAGTCACTCTTAAAAAGAACTGGCATTTAGTGATCATTGCAGTGTATGAAACAGGGTACCACCACCAGCTATAGATACTTTAAAAATGGACAGTAAATACATCTATGGAATAGCCTAGCAACAAAGTCTGCTCCTGTGTAATCAACCAAAATGACTGCATTACTTGAGAAGCATTTGCTACCACTACAAGATACTTTTTAACCCATACAGCATCAAACATACTAAAGGCTGTTTAACCCCTTGACTACCACCATAATTAAAGCAAATATTTGTGACATATAGTGCAGCTTGACAAAATTTACAAGTGTAAGCTCTTAGCATGACTATTGATATTATCACAGCCTCAAAAAGTATGCACACAGATAACCAACAAAAAAACAAAGGTGACTTGTGAAGCAAAGTTAAGTAACTTGTAGGAAATACCCAATATTTTCTAGAAAGACATTATCACTCTGTGTACCAGAACTAAATATGGGCAAAAGCATCAAAGAAAAAGTAGTACCAGCACTTAGATAGATAGATAGATGAATTTACAGACTTTTTTGCACAATTGCTCAGTACAAACAAGTTTTCAAATCAAATGGGCAACTCCACCACTGAAGGAACTTTTTTGTCTTCACAATCAAATGCCACTTCAAGGAAATACTGATTTCCAAAGTAAATGGATGGGTGAGGGAAAGCCAAAGCTATGGTCAATCAGGCCTTATTTTCAAGAGTCTGACATGTTCACATCAAAATCTTTGCAATAGATCATCAAGGTCTCCCTAACCACAGGAATCTTCCCAGACCTCTGGAAGTCAGCTGTCATTCCCTTGCCAAAGCAAGTTTCAAAGACTAATACTAAATAGTACAGACTTTGTTATGCTACAGACCTCTGAATTTGTTATGCCCACCAAAACACTTGAGAATGTGAGAAGATTACAGTTTGTTAAACAATGAGTAGCATGACTTCAGGGTACCTACTGACCTACTTCTTGCTATCATCTATTAAGTAAAGAGGTACCTCAAGGCTATACACTGGAGTCTCTGCTCTTTACCCTTTTCTTAAACTCATCCACATTCTGCCTGCCTCATATAAATGAGATACTGTGTATAGATGACATGGTCACCTTGGTCTCCCAATCATATACCCACTGAAATCTTGAAAAACTTATTGGCATTACATTGAGGGTTGCAGCACAAGGGACTGCGGGATAATCAGATTAATTCAGTATATGCTTTCCGGGCCCCATAACTGATATGGCACATCAAATGGTAACTGCAGCATTGTAGACCATGGTGGAATGTCATTAGAAACAGCGCAGGCTTACCAATACTTAGGAGCCTGGTTAGATCCTGCACTGACCTAAAATCATATTCACAGAGCACAAAAGTGCTTGCCTCCAGTTTAGAGTCCCAAACTTCTTAACAAAAGAAACAAGGAAACACAGGCAGAAAGGCATTTTTAATTCTCCACACTGAAGTATGCCCTGCCAGTCTAATCAGCAATCTCTGCAATAACATGCATAATACAGATAATGCAAAATAAAGGTGGCAGACTTGTGACCAGTGCTGCAGAGAACCATTATAATTGCATCAAACTGGTTATTACAGGCTGTCTCCCCATGTGCATAAGTACAAAACTCCAGACTGGAATACTGACTTTTAAACTCATTAAACCCTACTACTGCCAGTCACTGAACAGATACTGTAGATTCAAAATATTTTCCAGAACCCTAAGGTCCAATGTATTTGCCAGAAAAAATCTCTAGACATCCCACACCATTCACTACTGGGTAATTCAAAAGCATTTTTCATTCCTGGCCCAAAAACATGGACCTCTTCTAATTTTAAGGTCATTAAAACCACTACCCAGATTTTATATATATATATATATATATATATATATATA
Organism: Protopterus annectens; assembly: GCF_019279795.1. NCBI lineage: Eukaryota > Metazoa > Chordata > Ceratodontiformes > Protopteridae > Protopterus > Protopterus annectens. The sequence continues at coordinate 1,017,807,075 of NC_056732.1, read as the reverse complement.
TATATATATATATATATATATATATTTTTTTTTTTTTTTTTTTTTTTGATACAGAAACTCAAAACATTACTGTCTATCTTATGAACATGTACTGAAGGAATTTCTAAAATGTTGCCTTTAAGTGAATTGATCTTTAAATGCAAACAAACAAGGCTCAATGTGGTAACCAGTCTTCAGCCAGATGGCTCTGAAGTTTATTGTGATATCTCATTATATCTTCAAATATTAATCTAAACATTTTGTATGTCATTTAAATTAAGCTCATCCTAATGCTGCTGAAATAACTACTGCTGAATATTTTGTTTGTTGTACTATAACTTGGTCATAAATTAAAGGGGCCCTAGCTGTCCAGTTCACTTATTTGAAGATGTAAAATAAATACATAAAAAAATCTGACAGTATCATTGTTCATGTCATCTTTTCATTGTACCATACAATTAACAACTGGTTTTATAAAACTGTAAACTTATCAAAAGAACTGCCCTCATTTCTCTCTTGTGCTTGGAATACAGAATTGTAGTACTACATTGGTGTAACTGGGAGATGGAGCAGTGCTTAACAAACAAACAAACCATTCTGCTCACCATGTTGGAATTCCTTCCACTGGAAATGGAAGGCCAATCTCTTTTTGTACCTTGTATCACCTTTGGATAGATAGGGGATGCATATTTTTGGAGGAAATGTGTGACTGTTTTCCATGAACAGTTCTGATATAGACAGTTGTGTACTACCTGGTGTTTTAGAAAATGCTTTTTGGTGTGCATATTACAGAAAACTATGGTACTATATCTAAAACTATTTAATGTGATATAAAGTAATGGAAACAGGCACACTTCTATAACAGAATTCGAATCTGTATGCATGTATGTATTTATTTATTTATTTATTTATCCTTCGTTGATTGAGTTAGCCCCACTAGGCTAGTAGCCTCTTTTCAGAGGATACCCCAGGTGTTATTTATGCAAAGAGGAGACATTTAACCAGGATACCAGGGAACTTCCCTTACTCTTTTCCATAACTGCCCAGGGGTATTTTACATCCTCCTGAGCTACCACCAACTAAGGCAGATGGGACCTCAGGTTAAGGTCTCATCCAAAGGACGAAACACTCAGGAATGCATCCTCCTCCTAATGCTACACTGCAGTGTCAGTAATATGAAAAATTAAGCCTGTCACCTGCAGTAGGAATTTATTTTGGCAATATAGAGAAAATAAGTAATTTTCATAAGCTGATGCTATGGTTTATCCTATAAAATCTTAGGTGGTAAACAATGTTCCATTTTTGGGCATCTGTAAGAGTCGACTTTAATTATTGAAAAGTCCACAAATGACATATTTGGCTATATTTATAATTGCTTAACCTTAATAATTCACTCTCGGCTTGATTTATAATGGTGCAAACAGTATGGTAAAGCAGACGTCGTGTTAACCATAGGTTAAGTTTGTTGGTTATTCTTCACTATTTGCTTGTTTATTAACTGAGTAGTTTGGTAAATCCTGGGACTCTTTACAGCCACGACCTGGCTATGGATGCCAAAATTTACAGTAACAAATTTCTAATCACAGTTTACATAATGGTGATACAATTACAGTAACGACTTTCTAGTCAAGTGAAGGGATGGGAGCCCCTGGAGATTAGGAATTCTGGCAGTAATTGGCTGCAGGCCTCAAGACAGTACATCATAATGGTTGATAATTCCTAGAACAGACAGAAAAGGGTGTAAATAAAGTGAAGACACTGCAATTTATTTTGCTAAATTAGACTTCACATTTGTTCCCTCTGAATATCTGTGAAGTATCTAAAATACAAACTTTACATATGCCCTCCATTGTGTTCTAGTCAGCATATTAATGTTGAAGGAATACAAATGTGTATAATGGATGGATTTGTATCCTTAATTATTTCGTTTATTGTCTACAAACTTGTTGATTAAGAAAATAATAAAAATTAATTATTAAAAATAAGAAAGGTGATGGAATACATATTAAGGCCTTCTCACAGCAAGAGGTTCTCCAATTTGATTCTCGGCTGGAGCACCTTCTGTGTGGAGTCTGCATGTCCTCCCCGCAGTAGAGTGACATTTAAAGGCATGCATGTAGGTGCGTGCGTGAATGGGTATGCCTTCTTTGAAGGTTGGGCATCGGGCTGGCAACCTGGCACCATAAAAGGGGGGCACCAAAGGGGGAGCCACCACGAACCCTGGGAACTACCGCCCCATTAGCCTGACGAGTCTGTTCTGCAAGGCCATGGAACATATTATCATGGAACTTATAAACAAAGACATTGGTAATCTCCAAACTCTGGACCCCACCCAGTTCGGGTTTGTAAAAGGCAGATCATGTCTCCTAAACCTGATAGACTTATTTGAAGCAGTCACCAAAGCCGTAGATGGGGGTAAGGTGATTCACACAGCCTATCTAGATCTTGCCAAGGCTTTTGACACCATCCCCCACTCTGGAATTATAGATAAACTCACTAAACTAGGTATAAATCCCTGTCACAAGATGGGTTGCCAACTGGCTCACTGACAGAACCAGCCCAGACTGGTTTCGCTATTCAGCCCAATAAAGTTTTTTCACTGACAGAACCCACCCTGTGAAAGTAGCAGACTCCAAATCCGACTTCAGACCAGTGACAAGTGGAGTACCACAGGGTTCAGTCCTGGGTCCTCTCCTGTTTGGTATCTACTTCTCTGAAGTACAGGCTAACAAAGTTCGCAGATGACTGCAAACTAGGATCCATAATCGAAACCCCTAACGATGTGGACATCCTACAAAAGGGCCTCACTGAGACAGATGCCTGATGACAAAGCCATGGCCTCAAGCTCAATGCCAAAAAGTGCATTGTCATCCCCTTTGGTAAAAACTCTGTACCCATGAATTACCATATAGGCGGTAGTAAACTTAACACCGAAAGTGTGATAAGAGACCTTGGGACACAGGTAGACAGTAGTCTCTCCTTTGATAATCACATCGCCACAGTAGTCAGGAAATCCTTCTACATGGCACACCTCATCACAAAAGGTTTCTCATCCAGGAAAAAATAGGTCATTGTTCCCCTCTACTCGTCACTCATTAGACCCATTATAGAGTACAATGCCCCTTTTGGTATGTACCTCACAGGACATCTACAGCAACTGGAAAGACCACAGAAATACCTCACAAAGAGGATTACTGGCCTCAAACAGATGCCCTATGCAGACCATCTCAAAAATCTCCAGCTTTACTCCGTCGCATATCGCCTACTCAGAGGCAATCTCTGCCTAACATACAAAGCTATGTCAAACCCAGAGCTGTTGGACATGCTTCACTTAAAGAAATTCCAGTCCCTCTGAGCTACATGCTCTAGGGACCTAAACCTTGTCACCACAATAAACAGGACATGCTGGAGGAATAGATTCCTATCCCAGAGACTTCCCATAGTCTGGAACAAACTACCTATCTATATCAAACAAAGCTCCTCATTAGCATTCTTCAAGAAAAATCTTGATGATTGGGTGGGAAATAGGAAATTCACCCAGGAGATCACTTCTGTGGCTCTGCTCGACAGTGGCACAGGAAAATAATTTTCTTGGGTGGCGAAAGCCGGGGTACCTTTTTGGCTAGGCTTATATAGGCCCTAGGGCCAAAAGCCTAGTACTTACCTATGAACCTATAAAAATCCACTGCCAATCATTAGTGGACCAGAGTTCTGCTGTGGCGACCCCTAACCGGGAAAAGCTGAAAGACAAAATTGTACTGTGTGCTTCCAAATAAGTTTGCAGTGGGGGAGTTTATCAGAGCAGCTGGGAGCTAGAAACAGGGTACCATCCAGTGGCATGTGCGGCTGTGAATAAAGAGGACTGTAGTAGCTAACACCACTGACAGAGTTTCAGATTGCAGTGATCAGCCATCATCCTTTAGTTTGGTTCGCCCTGTTCCCATTCGCAAATACAGCGAAATAATGCCACAGAGTGATAATACTTTTCAAATTAAATGACAAGTCGCACTTTGCAAACTATGGACAAATCTGTTGTACTATTGTCTGAAGCTTTATATGTGCCCCCACCCAAAGGAAAAACAGTAAAAATAAAAAATATAATCTAATGTACATGTGTGTGAATAATTACATGTGGCGCACATACGTACAGATACTTTCATATACATATTGTGTGTGTCTGTGTATCTGTAACATATATGGGTCTACTATGGTTGATTGAAAACTCACTTGACTGAAAATGAAATTACTAAGAACACTTCACTGAAAGCTCACTTCACTGAAAACTCATTTTGTTGAAAGTTATAAATGGCCTTTTCCCCGCTGTAGTACGATCCTGGAGTTAGTATACAAAGTAAGGGGGATGGGGGCACAGCCCCCCACATTGGGGGGTGTGGGGGGCATAGCCCCCCACATATTATAAACATTTTAAACTATACACAGTGATACTTACAAGTGCAATGAACAACTGTTTCCAAAAGACAATATATAACCAAGTCTTCGACCCCACACACCCCAATGTGGGGGGCTGTGTCCCCCACACCTCCCCTTACTATATATACTAATTCCAGGATCACACTACAGTGGGGGAAAAGGCCATTTATAAATTTCAACAAAATGAGTTTCAGTCAAGTGAGTTTTCAGTGAAGTGAGCTTTCAGTAAAGTGGTCCTAGTAATTTCATTTTCAATCAAGTGAGTTTTCAATCAACCGTAGTAGACCCATATATATATATATATATATATATATATATATATATATATATACACACACACACACATACACACACACCCACCCACATACCTTGAACAGAAGTTGAATAAATATTCCTACTTGGGGATTATCCTGCCACTGTTGTATTGGATTTTTTTAAATTTATATATAAATATATTGTCTTTTGTTGATTTTATTTTATGTAAATGTTTCTTGTCAATATTACTGTTGTAATGTTTAGCCTTTGTATTAATTATTGTTTTTTGACATGTCTGTAATTGTAATTGGAGCTTTTCTCCTTAGGTCTCCACAGAAAATGGGCCTTTGACTCAGTTGGACCAACCCAGTTAACAAATGACAATAAATAAATAAATAAATAAATAAATAAACAGAATGAACCCTACATTCTGTAGGCCAGAAGATGAGGAAAACGAGTGACATCGGGGTCAATTCGGGGCTGACGCTCTATAGTGACAATAGGTGGAATGGATGTTATATTATTTAATTACTAAGACACAGCTTGTTAGGTGATTTTATTTTATATATGGGTTGTATGAGAACAGGGATTTATAAAACAACTTGCATTGCACTTATCTTACAAAAGTACAAGTATTAGTTACTGTCCATAGCTCTCCTTTTGGCACAAGAAATCTGGGCAAAGCCTAAAATAATTGGCGAGGTGGAGACGAAGATCCAAAATAGGCACAGATTTTAAATATTGTTCTTATAAACATAGAAAGTTGCTAGAATAAAAGGATTTGTGTTAGCTTGAATTTTCTGAAGGATATGAAGTCTCAAACTCAGATGCATATCATTAATGACTTCAATCCTTAGTGATTTGCCAGAAAACTGCACATTTTATAAGGAGTGAACCAAAAACACGTGGCAGAAACTTGGACAGTTGAGAGGTATTGTTACTGTTTGAGCAATGTCCAGTCGGAGTTTTTTTTTTCTTTTGCAGTAACATTGCATACATCTCAACTGTACAGATTTTCCCAGAATGTCCAGATTTTTGCCTCATATTTTTGGTCTGTTCCTCATAAAATTTGTGGTTTTCTGACAAATCATCGAAGACTGAAGTAACTAAATAATGTGATTCAGACCTTATATCCTTCAGAAAATACATAATAATGTAAAACCTATTATTCTAGCTACTTTCAAGTTTATGGGAGCAATACTTAAATTCTGTCCCTTTTTTAGACCTTTGTCCCTCCATTCCCCATTCTTTCCGGCTATGTCCAGATTTCTTGCGCTGAGAGGTTAGGAGTTATGTTAGCCGGTGACACGGTAAGTTGTAAACTGTGTTAGAAACATGTCAGTGAACAGTCCATATTGTCCATCCCACCCACAAATATTGCTTGGGGGACTCTTTATGTGGTATTGATGGTATTGTCACTCAGCGGAGTACATCACAATCCTTGTATATAACAAGTGGTCTGGCAGTCTTTACTGGAGAAAGGTTTTCAAATCTCTGAGGGGAGGGGGCGGTAAGCGCTTGTCCTTTATAAACCTGGTCATGGTTCAGAATATTCACTGCTATCAGTCATATATCACTTTTCAGGTTTACTGTTTCTGAATGCTGTTCTCCCGGTATGTGCACTGACTGTGAACAAAAATAATGTTTCCATTGAAGGTTGTAACTAGGGAAACGCAAGCTGCTATGTGACAAGGCGGTCTGCTTGAATTAAAAAGTTGTTGAAACAAAGATGGCAGGGTCTGTCCCTATCATTAACTGTAGCAATGCATTGACCAATACAAATTACAAGTAGATGCCACAGATATTGTATATATTTAGGAGCAAAGCAAACTCTTTTTTCGACTTTTCCCGGTTATGGGTCGCCACAGTGAATCACCGGTCCGCAGATTGATTGGCAGTACAGTTTTACAGTGTCGAGTTGCCATCCCGGCGCCCAGCCTTCACAGAAGACACACTCACACACCTGCATGCATTTAAATCTCACTCGACCATAAGGAGGGCATGTATATATTTAGGATCAAACGCCTGGAAATGTTCCCTTAGACATGTCTTTAAAAATGAAGTTTCACCCATCAGTTCTAACTCCTACCTTATTACAGAATTCTGAAAAAACATGTTTAAGTATATGGACGTTTCTGCCGTTTCATACTTTATTGGAAGTTACAACAATAATTATACAAAAAAAAAAATACAAACATAACAATACATATAATTTAAGCTACATGCACCACAAGAAATCATTTCACTGGTTTCTTCCATCTGAACCTTGACGTTACCCTTTTATTGGTCTCATCCTGTTCACTCACACATACACTCACTTACACGTACACCCGCGCACACACACATACACACCAGGTCTATAGCTGTCAACTGACCAGATTTTGCCTCAGCTTTTCTAAAATGTGCGTTTTTTGGCAAATCACCGAAGAATTAAGTCACCAAATAATGACCCACATTTGAGTTTCAGATTTTATATCCTTCAGAAAATGCATGCTAATACAAAACCTGTCATTCTAGCAGCTTTCTAACTTTGTTAAAGCAATATTTAAATTCTGTCCCTGTTTTTGCCTTTGTTCCCTCCGCAATTATTTTATGCTTTCACCAGATTTCGTTGAAAGGTATGACACACACACACACACACAATCAATATATTTATATATTATAACAAACGTCTTTAGAACTTATGAACTGGTTTAAAATAAAAACAAGGAAACCGTCATAGTGGATCGAGCTTTCGTCCTTTATTGTGTAGGAACTTCTTCAGAATGAATACATTATGCATAATATATTTATTATTTTACTTCTGATATTGTGCAGTTTTTTATGTATATGTGTATATATATATATATATATATATATATATATATATATATATATATATATATGGGGTCTGCACTTTATCAGTTGATTGACAAGAGTCTCAACTGCATCTGCATAGGTACTGTTTGGGTTACATAAAGGACACAGAGCACGGTCACCGTCGAAGTCTAAAATGCCCAAGCAAATCACGTATATAAACTAGGAAATAGTTGAAAGGCTGATAAATTAATCTCCCTAATTTCTATAAGTCTACTAATTGAGATGCCATGACACAGTGCAGAAGTCATTATTATTCTTCATATATAACTACACATCTTTAATAAATTATATTTTCATTAGGGATAAAGTAACAGTTTGTGCTAGGGGCTGTAATTAAGGTTACAAGGAACTGGTCTTATTTCAACAACATCTGAAATGAGTAAGTTCTCGCAGTGCTGTTCATTGCCAGTTGTTTTCTGTAACAACATTTGTCACATTGAAAGATCATTGCTTACATTTTATTTTTTTATAGATGAACTTTAACATCAGTGAGCCGAACTGAAGCATACTTTAATCCGCATTACTTGTCCAGATACCATATGTTGTAGAGACAACCAATTGTCATTATTTTCAGGTTTGTCATTTTAAATAAGACTTTCAGTTTTCACCTCATCCTGGTCCCTTGCTGTGGAGTGCCCAATATACTGGCTGCCAATTTACCATTTAAACAACATAATTGGTTATACATTCTGAAATTAAATAAGAATATCATTCGGGAGTAGTCATTTCTGGCAAGACACAAGAGCACTCAACCCCTACAAATCGCTTTAGGTGTTTGGAAAAAAGCTTTTCTCCAGATTTGTCCTCTAGAGGAGAAAAGGCTCAATGTCTGATTTTTAATTTTGATTGGAAATGTTGCTTGTGTATTATCAACCCTTGGATATCAAATTATTACACTCCCTTGCTCGTGCTAGTTAAAGCGCTTTATTTGTGTTTATACATATTCTTGAAAGAACTCAGCCAATGCACATCTGATAATGTGACAAATTTGGTCTGACTAACTTGCAGCGTATACTAAATGTAGTTTATTTAATTATTAGACGTAACATAATAAAATAGCGACGTGTCTGTCATGCAGTGGCCATGATTTAAACATAGCGTTATGGGTTTTTGCTCTTAAATTTAGCCTCACCAATTTTCCTTATAATGTTGTATTGTGTTTAAGGTGCAGATACTATTAAATGAAAGAACTAAGCCAATAGGAATATCCCTGATCAATAACTACATTAATGTAGCATTGGAAGACCTAGTTTGAAAAAAAAATAAGAAAGTGCCACCACTCTGCCTGACCCTCTGATATGATTTTTAAAATGCTGGTGCTATGTTTTTAATGCTCAGAGAATGAACAGTATGATTACCAGTGACTTCGGAAACTCAGTAAACCCAAAGATAAAATACTTTTCCCCAGTACAGAGTGAGAGAGGAACTATCGAAGTACAGTTGGTATGTCCACACCTGTCAACAGTGGCTGATTTCACAGAATGACCCTGATACTGCATTATATTTTGTTCTGTTCCTGGTAAACTTGGTGTTTTTCTGGCAAATCTTTAAGGACTGCAGTAACTAAATCATGACAAAGGTCTTCTACTTCTTTCGGCTTTTTCCCGGTTAGGGGTCGCCACAGCGTATCACCTGTCCGCTCATGAATGGCAATAGAGTTTTACGGTGTCGAGTTGCCAGCCCGGCGTCCTAATTACAAAGGTCTGAATTTCAAAATTCATATTTTTCAGAAAATCCACGCTAATGCAAAACCTATCATCTTGATAACTTTCTGGGTATATAATAGCAACATTCAAATGTATCACTTTTTTACTTTTGTTCTTACTATTTTTAGCTTTGCTACATTTCTTGGGCTAAGAAGTTGAGAGCTGTATTTAGCTATGACGTAGGAAGTTTCGTTACTGAGGTATTTCATTTGTGCTGCCTATCAACTAGGGGTGACTGGATTAAATCTAAAAATTAACGTCATTTTATTAATCAGTATGCTCTTATTACTACTAAATGACGCTAACAAGTAAATTACACAGCTGTACTGTCTGCGCTCAACTGAATACTTTTTAAATAAGGTCGAAAATACTTGGTATAAATATTTTGAAGTTACTGCATCGTTCTGTCAACACGTTATAGGCAATTAAACAAACAGTTCATTTTTTTTCAAAAGGATATTTCTTGAAGTTCCACAAATCATTATTTTAACCGAAATAGTAAGTGCTCATGTAGATCTACATAAAAACCTTTCAAGTTTTTAAATATGTATAGCAGTGTGGCAACAATGCAGCGGCTGACTTTATGCACCAAAAGGCAGTCTTACTTATGTTGCATTTTACCCTTTTTAATAATGCGACCAGAAGTCAGTTTTGTTCATACCTACCAGGTTGAAGCCTAATTAATGTTAGCTATTACTTTATTCCACAGGGATATCAATTTATCACACCACCATATTGCCGTAAATACCATAATGTCTTTAACATAGGCATATTGGAGAAAGTTGCCACATATTCGCCGTTTAAAAAAATAAAGAGAAACACGGATTCATTTAGTTAAGTTTATTATCGTAAACCCAAAGTTACACGTATTTGAGTAAAATCAGACCATTTATCAGGTGTGCCATCTATAGACATTTAAATTCACTCCTGGTAAATGTGATACAAAGTGAGTGATTTTGCCCTCTGGGGGCTTGCTCTTGCATTTAGTTGACTGAATCTTAAAGCTACAATGTTGTCAAACCTAAGTACAGACATTAACAGATATTTCCAGTGAATACTTTCCTTTTCAGTCTTAATTCATGTATTCCTTCCAGTCACATACCTCTCAACCTCTTAAAACAAGAAATCTGGGCAAAGCCATAAATAATGGGGGGACAAAGGCCACAATACAGGGACAGTTTTTACATATTGCTCTTACAAACGTAGAAAGTTGATAGAATATTAGGTTTTGCTTTATCATGAAATTTTTGAAGGGTATGAAGTCTGAAACTCAACTATCTGTCATTATTTTCTGTCTTCAGTCTTTAATGACTTGCCAATAATTTGCCATAAAACCACAATTATATGAAAAATGGACCAAAAATATGATGAAAAGCTGGGTATTCTGCGAAAATATAGCTGGGAGTTATGCTTATGCTTCCAGTGATGAAGGTAGGGGATATATATATATATATATATATATATATATATATATATATATATATGTATATATACACACACACGTCTCAACTCAGGACTGGCAAGACCAGACAGGAGGAGAAGGCAACTACACACACCACAAAACCAGCCTCACATAATGCTACCACTCCACTCAATCAAACACATAAACACACAAAGACATACTCGGAGGCTCTGAGTAAAAATTTACCTAAACAGCAGAGGCCTCCAAAGCAGACACCCAACTTGGTTATATTCAGCTGGACGTATAAGAGAATTTAGGTACCTTTTTATGCACTTTTTCTTTTAAAAAATACAGTATTTAAATTGATTTAAACTGTGTATGAAGGAGTGCTGAAGGAATTTTTAACTGGTTATTCTGCTCTTCAGTAACTTGAACTAAAAGCTAGTGTTGGCTGAATTTTGTTATTTGCTAGTAATTACAGGTGTGGGGGTAGCCACATAAAATGATTTCCTGTCCTTGCATATTTAAACTGGTGCATGTGAAATAATTCCTGCTTTAAAACTTCAGCTTGGCAAGCTAAGAACTTGGTTATATTCAGCTGGACGTATAAGAGAATTTAGGTACCTTTTTATGCACTTTTTCTTTTAAAAAATACAGTATTTAAATTGATTTAAACTGTGTATGAAGGAGTGCTGAAGGAATTTTTAACTGGTTATTCTGCTCTTCAGTAACTTGAACTAAAAGCTAGTGTTGGCTGAATTTTGTTATTTGCTAGTAATTACAGGTGTGGGGTAGCCACATTCAGTGATTTCCTGTCCTTGCATATTTAAACTGGTGCATGTGAAATAATTCCTGCTTTAAAACTTCAGCTTGGCAAGCTAAGAACTTGGTTATATTCAGCTGGACGTATAAGAGAATTTAGGTACCTTTTATGCACTTTTTCTTTTAAAAAATACAGTATTTAAATTGATTTAAACTGTGTATGAAGGAGTGATGAAGGAATTTTAACTGGTTATTCTGCTCTTCAGTAACTTGAACTAAAAGCTAGTGTTGGCTGAATTTTGTTATTTGCTAGTAATTACAGGTGTGGGGGTAGCCACATTCAGTGATTTCCTGTCCTTGCATATTTAAACTGGTGCATGTGAAATAATTCCTGCTTTAAAACTTCAGCTTGGCAAGCTAAGAACTTGGTTATATTCAGCTGGACGTATAAGAGAATTTAGGTACCTTTTTATGCACTTTTTCTTTTAAAAAATACAGTATTTAAATTGATTTAAACTGTGTATGAAGGAGTGCTGAAGGAATTTTTAACTGGTTATTCTGCTCTTCAGTAACTTGAACTAAAAGCTAGTGTTGGCTGAATTTTGTTATTTGCTAGTAATTACAGGTGTGGGGGTAGCCACATTCAGTGATTTCCTGTCCTTGCATATTTAAACTGGTGCATGTGAAATAATTCCTGCTTTAAAACTTCAGCTTGGCAAGCTAAGAACTTGGTTATATTCAGCTGGACGTATAAGAGAATTTAAGTACCTTTTTATGCACTTTTTCTTTAAAAAATACAGTATTTAAATTGATTTAAACTGTGTATGAAGGAGTGCTGAAGGAATTTTTAACTGGTTATTCTGCTCTTCAGTAACTTGAACTAAAAGCTAGTGTTGGCTGAATTTTGTTATTTGCTAGTAATTACAGGTGTGGGGGTAGCCACATTCAGTGATTTCCTGTCCTTGCATATTTAAACTGGTGCATGTGAAATAATTCCTGCTTTAAAACTTCAGCTTGGCAAGCTAAGAACTTGGTTATATTCAGCTGGACGTATAAGAGAATTTAGGTACCTTTTTATGCACTTTTTCTTTTAAAAAATACAGTATTTAAATTGATTTAAACCGTGTATGAAGGAGTGCTGAAGGAATTTTTAACTGGTTATTCTGCTCTTCAGCTAAGCTAAGAACTTGGTTATATTCAGCTGGACGTATAAGAGAATTTAGGTACCTTTTTATGCACTTTTTCTTTTAAAAAATACAGTATTTAAATTGATTTAAACCGTGTATGAAGGAGTGCTGAAGGAATTTTTAACTGGTTATTCTGCTCTTCAGCTAAGCTAAGAACTTGGTTATATTCAGCTGGACGTATAAGAGAATTTAGGTACCTTTTTATGCACTTTTTCTTTTAAAAAATACAGTATTTAAATTGATTTAAACCGTGTATGAAGGAGTGCTGAAGGAATTTTTAACTGGTTATTCTGCTCTTCAGTTATTCCCACCCACCCGCCCTGTTTTTGTTTTGGTGTTAATCTTAGTGGCATTGAAACTGCCCGCCCCTCAGCCTGCCTCTGGGCCCATCTCATTTGCTCACTCAACTGAGTGCAGTGAGATCATATTCTGATTTCAGGCACTCCTACTGTGTACAAAGAGAGCATCTGGGAAAAAAAAAATTAAGCTTATTTCCTGCCTTTCTTGTTAAGTGGTACAGACTATTTGTAGGCTTCTGAGCCCCCAAGCCCTTCTGTGTTTGAGGGAAGCCTTCTAGCTTGTTTTTTTTCTTGTAACTAGCCAGTTTTCTAGTTTCAGCACTCAAATCTGTTTCTTTGATCTCAGCACTTGTTCAGAAAAAAAAAAAAAAATTTCATCTGCTTTTACTGTACTTGTGTTTTACCTACTTCTTTTTACTTTTGCATCATCTTAAAATACTCAATTGTATTTATTACTGCTTGGTGTAACTCATTCTAAGCCTTTTGGTTTAAACACTTGGGCTTCGGACCAGTTAGTTGTTTTGCACTGAGAGGTTTGTGGTCTGCACTGTTGTGGCAGAACAGGTAGCTTACATCCTTCTAGGTTGAGAACTGCTGATTGAGGGCTCAGTGTCTGTTATTCTAAAAGTGTATTAATTCTGGTTTAAGCACTTGGGCTTTCAAGCCAGTTATTTTACATTAAGAGGGTTCGTGGTCTGCACTCTTGTGGGAGGAGAGGCTGGACTCTGCCCTTCTGAGCTGGGAATTTCTGGTTAAAGGCTTATAGTGCATGCATATCTGAACTGTTTCTTACTGAAGTTGGTGCGCCTTGTTTGCTGTGGCATAGACGGGTTTCGGCCTGCTGGATCTAGCTTTGTTTGTGTAACTTGAGCACTAATCCAGACATTCTCTAAAGTATTCAATGGTATTTATTACTGCTTGGTTGTAACTTGATTAAAGTGTAGCTATCATTCAAGTCTTTTGGATTAAGCACTTGGGCTTCAGACCAGTTGTTTTACATTAGGAAGGTTTGTGGCAAGCACTGTGGTGGCAGGACAGGTAGCTTTCATCCTTCTAAGTTGGGAACTGCTGATTGAGAGCCCAGTGTCCAAGTGTATTAGTTCTGGTTTAGGCACTTGGGCTTCAGGCCAGTTATTTTACATTAAGAAGGTTCGTGGACTGCACTCTTGTGGGAGAAGAGGCTGGACTCTGCCCTTCTGAGCTGGGAATTTTCTGGTTAAAGGTTTATAGTGCCTGAATATTTGAACTGTATCTTACTGAAATTGGTTCACCTTGTTTGCTCTAGCATAGACTAGATCCAGGCCTACTGAATCTAGCTTTGTTTATATACTTGTTGTTTGTTTGCTTGTTATTTCCCTGGAAGCTAATTCACCTAATACTTAACTTCTCAGCTTCTGTGGATCATTAGTGATATCTGCATTGCTTACTGTACTTATTTCCTTGTTTCACTTGAAAGAAAGTTACTGTTTGTCGTTTTGCATTTAGTTACTTGTATCACATTGCACTCAAGTTACCTGGCACTTGCTCACTAAAGCAATTATATAAGTCAGCACTAAAAATTAAAAGCACTACACCTCACTCCCCCACTGGCCCTTGTTTTCAATTAAGGATTTCCCAATATTATTCTAGCATGTCCAAAGGTCAGTTGTCAATCTCCTCTCCGGTCCAGCTGGTGAATCTGGGAATCTTGAGGCAATGTTATAACTGCCTCATGTACACAGACAACCCTCTCCTCCTCCCACATAACACAAATACTTTATGAGAGATGAAGCTATTTAGCCAAACTGGAGGCTGAGCTCTCTCAACTCAGGACTGGCAAGACCAGACAGGAGGAGAAGGCAACTACACACACCACAAAACCAGCCTCACATAATGCTACCACTCCACTGAATCAAACACATAAACACACAAAGACATACTCGGAGGCTCTGAGTAAAATTTACCTAAACAGCAGAGGCCTCAAAGCAGACACCCAAACAACTGCTACCTCAAGACACCCCACAAGCAACACATAAACCACAAAAGCAGTGTGCAAAGCAGTCACAGCCCTTAAGGCCAAATACAACACCAAACATACTTGTCATAGGTGACTCCATAGTCAGACACACTGATGTCCCACTCACCAGGCTGAACAAGGAGAGGGTCACAGTAAGCTGCCCATCGGGCGCTAGAATCCACCACATAACATAAGCACTCAGGTCACTCCACAGCAAGTACAAATATGACACAGTCATTGTCCATGCTGGTGTGAACGACCTGAGACGCACCTCCCTGGACTGCATGAAAAGAGACATAGAGGAGCTCTCTGATTATGTAGCCCAGGCAGGTATGACCCTAACCCTGAGCAGTATCCTTCCTTCACCAAGAATGATGCCACAATATAGAGACAAGATGATCAGCTTTAACAATTGGCTTAATGTCTGGTGTCATTCAAAGGGGATCCAGTGCTCCATCAGACAAGGAATTTTTATCAAAAGGAGTCTCTGTGGATGCTATGGTGGTTGCTGCCGCCACAAAGAAGGAACTGGCTGATCCTCCAGTGCCTGTCCACCCACGTAACAAGCAATCTAGGCCCATGGATAGGTATGGAAGCGGATGTTCTCCTCAGCGACATTTACTATGCTCGCTGAATTACCTGTGCCATTTCACTGCCTTCAAAGAGACTTGATCAAAGAAGCGAGTGAAATGCTGAAGGACCCTACAGCTGCGGGTTGCCAAGAGAAAATGAGCACGCAGCTGGCGAGCCTTAATTCCATTGCCAACTCCTCCATGCGCGCCGTCTGTTATGGGGCCGATGGAGCGACCAGAGTCAAGAGGAACAGGGGTAGCCTTGACGTGAGGCACGCCTGGATGCGGCTATGCAATTTATGAACCTTTCAAGACGCCTTTCACTTAACTCCCTTTTGATGGATCATCTCTTTTGGTCCACAAGTGAAAGAGACCCTGACTAGGTGCGAGACTGATGGCAAGCCCCTTTCTGCCGCCGGAGTCCGTTTTTCTACTCCTTCTAGGCCTTACCCCAAAGGCCAGAAGGGGGAAAGATGTGGTTCCGAACAATCCCAAGGGACTTCGCCTGACGACAGAGTCGGTTCCCGCCAGAGGCAGAGGGGGAACAACAATGGTAGACGTCGCCCTAGAGGCAGAGGGGGTCCGCAGAACCAGGGCAGTCGAGAAACGTTCTCCGAGAAGCCCTTTCAGCATCCCTGAGGTGTTGCTCGACTGCCCATCTTCCGGGGCAGTCGGGGGGAGATTGGCACTGTACCCAGAAGCCTGGCTATCCTTGACACAAGACAAATGGGTACAGTCCATCATTTCCGAAGGTTATTCTATTCCCTTTCTTCGCTTTCCAAATCAGTCAAAAAAATCCCTTCCAGATGTTCCACCCGCTCAAAGGGATCTTGCAGCTTTGGAGATTTCAAAACTGCTTGCAAAAAGAGCTATTCAGCCAGTGCCAGCAGACCAACTAGGATCCGGAATCTACTCAAGGTTCTTTTTAGTTCCAAAGAAAACAGGGGACTGGAGACCAATTTTGGATCTCAGTATCTTGAACAGATCAGTCAAGAAAACAAGATTTCGGATGGTCACGCTGCAATCCATTCTTCCCCTATTGGGAAAAGGAAACTGGATGTGCTCTATAGACCTTCAGGACGCGTACTATCACATAAAAATGAACAGACGCTCCAGAAGATTCCTCCGCTTCAGGCTGGGAACCAGTCATTTTCAATTCAGGGCCCTGCCCTTTGGTCTCACCACTGCCCCGGTGTTTACCAAATGCATGGCAGTGGTAGCTTCTCACCTGAGACGACAAGGATTCCAGGTGTTTCCATATTTGGACGACTGGCTCCTCACAGCTCCCACCAAGCATCTCCTTCTGATGGCCAGAGATTACACTTTTCGCCTGTCAAAGACTGGGTATCTCAATAAATTGCGAAAAGTCTGTTTTGTCGCCTTGTCGCACTATTACCTACATAGGCGCTAAAATTAGATACTGTAAACATGTCTGCAACACTAACGAACCAAAGGATATCAGACATTCAAAAATTGGTATCACTACTTCTCAACAACAACAGAGCCAAAGCCAGGTTAGTTCTAAAGGTGTTGGGAATCATGGCAGCGCCATACCTCTCCTTCCATTGGCCAGATACCACATGGATCCTTCAGTGGATGCTCTTTTCTCAATGGTCATACCAGGAACTTCCAATGTCTCACACCATTATGATCACGCAAGCGTGCAAAAGCATCTCATGTGGTGGATGTCTTCCCCCCAGCTCCTGTTGGGGAGACCATTTGTTCCACCCTCCGGTTGCTACTCTGACAATGGATGCCTCCCTGATCGGGTGGGGGCATTATCAGGGCAGGACAGTCCAGGGCACATGGCAACCAAACTAATGCCACTTGCACATAAATGTTCTGGAGATGAGAGCAGTGCTTTTAGCGTTGCAAGCCCTTCAACACTCTCTTCCCTTGGGAACGATTGCAATCCAGACAGACAATATGTCTGTAGTGTGGTACATCAACAAACAAGGCGGAACCAGATCATACCCCTGTGTCGAGAAGCACTCAGACTGTGGCAATGGGCGATTTCTTCTCAGCGTTTTCTGATAGCAACGCACATCCCCGGAAGTCCAATCACATTGCGGACAAGTTGAGCAGAGCTATTCTCATGCCTCACGAGTGGTCTCTGAAAGACTCTGTAGTGAGAGAGATTTTTCTCAAGTGGGGTCAGCCTTGCTGCGATCTTTTTGCTACTCCCCAAAACAGCAAGTGCAGAGAATACTTCACTCTATTCCCTTACCAGGCCAACCCAGCAGGGACGCTAGTCCAAGTTTGGCCCGGGACTTCTGTATGCATTTCCTACTTTCGGACTGATCTCTCAAGTAATACAGAAAGCTATCGGCCAGAAGGCCTCATTGATCCTCATTGCTCCTTACTGGCCTCGACAAGTGTGGTTCCCCTTTCTGCATCGATTTCTTTTGGAGCGACCGTGGAATCTGGACCTAGTTCCAGATCTTTTGATCCATCAGTCGGGTCAGCTTCATCGCTCCCTCCCCTCTCTGAACCTCACTGCTTGGTTCCTCCACTTCCAACCGTAGCCAGGCTTCCTCAATTATCTCACTCTGTTAGAGATATTTTGATAGCTTCCCATAAATCTTCCACTGAAAGATTTATTTGAGTAAGTGGAAACGATTTTCATATTGGGCACAAGGAAGGGACGCAGATCCTTTCACCGCTTCCATCCAACTAGTCCTCGATTTTCTTGCTGAACTCTTCCATGCAGGTTCATCTCCATCTACTCTTAAGGTTCAATTGGCAGCTATTTCTAATTTCCATGTGGGTATTTCTGAATCTGCCCTAATGTCCCACAAACTCTGCAAAGCCTTTTTGAAAGGAGTTTTTCTTCTCAGACCTCCTGTAAGAAATCCTCCTTCTCCTTGGGACCTAAATTTAGTTCTTGCTTCTTTGATTCTTTCCCTTTCGAACCTGCAGCTTCATGTTCCTTAAAGTTACTATCATGGAAAACTCTCTTTCTGGTAGCTATCACATCAGCTAGAAGAATTTCAGAACTTCAAGCACTCAGTTGTCGCTCTCCTTACCTTGTGTTCCATAAGGACAGAGTTTCCTTACGAACTAACCCGTCCTTTTTGCCTAAGGTGGTTTCAACATCAAATCTAAACCAATGCATTGACCTCCCTGTTTTTTCCGGAGTATTCAAATAGGTCTGAACAAAATTACACTGTCTGGATGTTCATCGTCAATTAAGGTACTACTTGGACAGGACGAAACAATTCAGAAAATCTGATCAGCTGTTTGTCTCCTATGAAAGCAGAAAGGGACTTCCAGTGTCAAAGGTATCTTTATCCAGATGGCTAACATCTCTGATTACCCTTGTTTATGAGATTAGACACCAAAAACTGCCTAATAAGCCTAAAGCCCATTCCACCAGAGCTTTGGTTACTTCTCTAGCCTTCCAAGACAGACTGCCTATTGACACCATTTGTGCAGCGGCTACTTGGGCTACTCCTCACACTTTTATTTCTCATTATAAGTTGGATTTAGCTTCTAGGCATAGAGCTAATTTTGGTTCCACTGTTCTCAGGAGTCTGTTCCGTTAGGCCACCCGGGACAAGGTGCTAGGACGGTCCCATCCAGCAAGAATGAAGGCTAGATAGACAACTTAACATATAGAAGTTATGTTCTTACCATAACGCTCCATGTTAGTTGTCTTCTTCTCGCCTTCTTCTTAAGGCCCCACCCTCCTTCCCCTGGCCTGGACAGACCTAGAGGAGTTGTGATCGTGACCTCTCTTTCTACCACCTCTTTCTTAACTATATGCTATTATGCATATTTCTTGTTTCAGGATGTAGGTCACCCTTCTTCTTCCTGTTGTTAGAGGTGGATTCTGTTTTACACAGTTATACTGTTTCTGTTATAAGCTGGGGTTAGCTTACAAACGAGATCTGAGGTAACTATCGCCTAGCATTGTGGGATATAAGGGGAGCCTCGAGCCGGTGGAACCAACTCTCGAGCTTTAGAGTGGCCGAGTCGGAGCCGAGGTCGGCTCCGAACCCATCCAGCAAGAAGAAGGCGAGAAGAAGACAACTAACATGGAACGTTATGGTAAGAACATAACTTCTATTTATTGATTGTGGGATGGTTAAGGTCAATCTCTAAACAAATGGGATAGGTTAATTTGAACACAAAAAGGGAAATTGGCTAGGTTAAATGGCTCATAAGTGTAGCTTTCCTAGTCCTTGCCTAGGAACCTATGATAGATTCATCACCCAGTGCCTCTCCCTTCTCCGGAATGCAATTCCCTATCTTCCTTCAAACTAAACTTGGATGACTGGATGGGTACTCTTAAATTTAACTCTGAGTAACTGGTCTCTTCTTCCTTGAGAAAGGAGGTGTAAAGTCTGGTAAGGGTGGGTATTAGCAAGGCATAAAAAGTCATTAGACTGAAATAGCCTTGAAACTGTTAAGAATCATATGAGTCCTATGCCTCATAGACACAAGGTACAGAGCTTGATTCTAACATAAGTTATTGGCTAAGCTTAAAATTGCCCTTTAAGGCAGTTAGCTTAATATTCACCTATGAGCCTATTCACCTATGGATACCCTTGTGATCTCTAGTGATATCTAATTGCAGATGGAAGGGATATGATCTCCATTGGTCTGCCGTGGAGTGCTGAGTTCTACATCAGTGTACAAGAAGCCAGTCATTATTTCTGATGTGTTGCAAAACTATGACTTTTTTGCAGTTTTTGTCTCAGTTGCATGAAGACCATCAGACTGTCTCTCTCGGTCTATTAGCCCATTCATTCCTATTACAGAAAAGAGCTGACTGAGAGGGGTTGTCATTGAGGTAACCATTAGGTGTAGGTCAAAGTTCTTTTGTTTTTCTTCTTGCCTCTAAGTGTGAGCATCCAGCAAGGTGCTGGGTTCATGCATTCAATGAACTAACCACAAAGGACATTCTATCACTTCTACAAAGGGTATTACAATTAGTGTGCTGTAAAAGCCCTTTCTCTCCTTTCACAGCATGAGTGGTAGTTTCCTCTGTCTCTTCTGGTGAAACCACACTATTCTCTGTGCCCCTGAGTACATACAACCACCTCCCACCCACAGGAGATGCAAGTGGGCCATAACTCTTTACTCCTCTCCCTCCCTGCCAAGCTCCTGCAATGCTGAGGCCTCTAATCCAACACTGGCTACCTCAATTGCAGTCAGGTTTCCATCCCTCTGCACCATGGAGCAAGGCTTTGGCATTCATTATGGAGATGTTAGTTAGATGTCAGTTTTGGTACAAACTTGGTGGTAATCATACCCATTGGTTATACTTTTTCAGTGTCTGCATTTATGTAGGATTCAGGCAGGGCAACAGAATGTTATCATTTTCTACCATGTTTATCCCAAGCTGCATTAGATTCATTGAACTTATTCACGTATGTCACTGGTGCAGGAGTCAGCAATGGGTATCTACTCATCTGCAATCCACTTGTTGTGTGATGATATTCCTGACATTATGCATATAAAATATATATGGTTCTACTACAATCATACTTTGAGAAAGCTTTGTAAACCAAAGACCTGAAGATTTGAAATACATGTTATGACTGGAGTTTGAGTTATTGTAGTTTACTCTGTGATGATATCATTCATTTCTGTGACTTAGCACAGAGACTGTAATACAAAGAACCCTGTTAGGTTTGTCTGGCATAGCTTTCCTTTTCTGAATCCATACTGCTTTGTGTCATGTACCCCATTGTCCTCCAGATATACCAACATTTCCTTCAGCAGAGAGTTTATGGTTTAACCTATAATACAGCTTAATCTGACAGGTCAGTATTTCCATATTCTGTCCTTCTATTCTCATGAGAAGGAATCCTAGCTGCCTGGTTCTGTGTTGGACCATTAAAGATCACCTCATCAAAAACAGCACTGTCAAGTACAAGCATAAAAAACACCACAAATTAATTAAAAAAAAAAATCAACAACGTGCCTAAAACATAAACATACATATAAGCACAGTTTCTAACTGAATTACACAGCCCATATATTCTCTGCACAGGGCATAATACACCCTCATCTGCAGTCCTAATCTTACTATTTCCCTTAATGGTAATCCCAAAACCAAACTTAAATTTAACCCAACCCAAGCCTTAGTGTAACCTTAAGGTCACTGACTTGTACAAATAATACATAATGCATTTATCTAACTGCCTTTTATTCACTGTGACATTAATCTAAACTAAATTAATTTAAGTAGCCTCAGTGAAGTGGCCTTCAATAACATTTTCGTCCATCAGTTGTTTGGATGTCCATTCCTCTTGTCCAGTCTTCAGGAATGTAATCCTCCCATGATTTGCTAATGAGGTTAACTAACTATATTACAAGATCATCTTTCATTTCTCAAAGTATTCCAGAATGCAGAGCTAAAGCTAGGTAATCTGGTGCCCTGGTCAGACCCTCAACCTGAAGTTGAGGACCATAAAAAGGTCTTCCTGACACTGAAGACCAAACAAAAGGTCTTTCTTTCTTCTCCACTGTTTGGTAGCTGCCAAGGGAGAGCAGTGTGCTGTACCAGTGATCAGGTATTTATTTAACAAGCCACTGGTAATATCACAGGTTCTTAAACTAATGCATTCAGTACTTTGGTATGTTAGTACTGGTAGTATCATAACCTTTCTGCTACAGTTACTAACACACTAACCTACTAACTGTAGTCAGATAAGAAACTGCATATCACCTGCATTATCTTAAACAAACACCAGAGTTGCATTCACTCCCCATTGGCAACTGCAGATCATGCTCTCTAATAGCTTATACTTGGGGCAACTGCCTCATTCACCTCAAGCTAGTTACGATTGTGATAAGACAGTACTGTAGCCCCTGAAAGCCATTGAAGAAAAGTAAAAAGAATACACACCTACACTACAACTAATAATTCAGGATGAAGGCACAAACAAAATATCTCAGTACTTTTGTACTGTCTGCCCTGCAGGATCCCAAGCAATGTCAGTTTGCTCATTGTTTGTGCCATGTTCTATAATTTGGTAACACAATGAGGGTTTACAGGAGATGGAGATCTGAAAACAACAGGGCAAACCATAACAGTACTTGCTGACTACAGCAGCAAGAATGAGAGTTTAGTGCAACAACCATCAATAGACATAAGTTGCACAGAAAGCCTTATATGCCAGACCTCAGGCAAACATAAAGGCATATGGTGGAACTCTATAGAATTTGGCAAATGGTAGACAACCTGGTAAAGTACTTACAGTGCATTGTCTGGCTTGTGACAAGCACACACACATGTATGCATATTGAAACATGGGTAAAACTTCATGCATAGTTTAAAATGAATTTGTGAAATGTATGTTATGAATTGATATTGACAAATTGTTCACTGTTTCTTTAAAACATTTAAAATATTAACTGTGTAGATGTAACTGTTTCAGTGATTCTGACTCCCTGTGGAGGTGGAATGCTGGAATGTGAGGGAAAATAAAGATAGCTTTTATATACTTCAGCTGTACATGGTGCATTCATATTTACTTCAGATGATGTGCATTGTCTGTAGAGTTACTTGAATAGTCAACCATATTGCACAATAAACTGTGCAGACTATGTGCGTTAGACATTAGAAAGACTGACAATATGCTCACAATATATAAATGATATTAAAGGCATCACTATGCGTTTAACACAGAGATAATAACCACAGTCAATGGACAATGCATATGTGTGATGTCACAAATAAACACAATAAGTACTGACCTGCATGGGGAGGGGGGCATGTTTACAGATAGCCATAGTTACTATCAAACCGCTTTCTTGAGAGAGCTGACAGGACATACTGCTGTGTAAGTAAATCTGAAATTTTTGTTTTATTTGTACATTGTTTTTTTTTTTTCTTACTTTTATGGCAGTGTTATTTTAATTTAAATATGCTTTTCTTTAAAGTTTAAAAGTTCTAGAATATAGCAAACTATATATTTTTTGCTGCTTTCCAATTATGTCCGATTTTTTTTGTTGTTTGTACAGTTGCATTTCTTTTTCATTTATTTTTTTTCCTGGAGTTTTAAAACTTATAGGTTAAGGCAGAAAACAAACCTTATATTTCCTTTCCTTACACCACAGCTTTTACTACTTGTAAATTGTGGTATATGAGCTGGACACTAGTATTTTTTAAGGAAAGGAAAACAATTCAAGATTTTCTCAAGACAGCTATCAAAGCAGGCTGCTTTCTGAGTATATGTCATTCTGGATTTGTGTTTGTACATTTAGTCATATATTACTGAAGTGTTATGTTAACATTTTTCTTAAAGTTTTAAAAGTTATATGTTAGATAGAAAGCAAGCATTGTGTTTCTTTCTGTGAGGTCAAAGGAATTACTTGCATGTGAGTTGTGGGAGGTGCTGGGAACTACTCTTTTCATTAAAGGCAAAACAGTTCAAGATTTTCTTTTTTTAAACAAGAAACATCTTTATTAAATTATCACTTATGACATAGGCAATCATGCATTTATATAAATGAAAACAAACCATATTGACATAATCTTAGTTGCAAATATTATACATCACTTATGATCTACCCAGTCATTGTCAGTCAAACATCACAGAGCTCATTCAAATCCTGCCTTCTTTTAAATCTCATTCTTGCCCTGTATGTATTGTTAACAACAATTCTCATTTTTTTCTATGTAATTTGCTCCTACCCCCTTCTAAAGATCCCAATTCCAGTTGTTTTATCTCTGTTACTATATTTACTACTTCTAGTGCAATTGGTTTAGACTTTGATTTCCATTTTTTAGAAATTGCTTTTTTGGCAGCCACCATAAATAGACTCAATAAGGCCTTACTATGTCTAGGCAATTCTGATTCTGTATCATAGCTCAGAAAAAAAACATTTTCTGTAGATGCACCAATTTGCTCACCCAGTATCTCTGATAGAGTAGTCTGCAGGGAATCTTTAAAGTCTGCCAACTCATTACACTCTCAGAAAATATGTTCCCAATTACCTGTTTTCCCCATCACACCTCCAACATTTGCTGTCTACCTGAGGAAAAATTCTCTGGAGTCTACTTGGGGTATAAACATACCTATGTAAACATTTCCAAGCAAACATTCTAAATCCTTTAGATTTTTTATTGCATATTTGGGAGACATGCATATATCCCCCATTGTTTCTTTGTCACTTGCCTATCCAGTCTCTCTACCCAATCCTTTCTAAACTCCTCTGATTGATTCTTATAGTTATCATCAATATTTTATATGCTCTACTAATTATTCCTTTTTTAACAGCAGCTTCTGTTCTGAATTCTACTAAAAACTCTACCAGTGCTTGTCTTTTGTTTAGGACCCCCTACTTCTTTCTTTTTGTCTACACTCTAATATCAATCCTTGATAATGAAGCCAGTCTCTAACCTGGAGTCCAAATAAATACTTGGTGTCTTCCCATTCTATTACCTGTCTCTGTATAGTTATTTGCTCCCAATACATTGGTTCCTTTGCCAGTTTTCCTCAATAAATTCCAGCTCCCTCCTGTGTATTGTCTGTATTCCTAATTGGAGTCATCCCTACCGGCAGAATCTCCTTTCTCCATTCTCATGTTAGTTTAGTTCTTAGAATACTTTATGCTACTTTATGAATATACAATTTTGTATGATTATTGTTATTCTCCTTAAAGATCTGTATTCAAAATCCCAGTCTCTCCTTGCTTCTTGAGCTTCCCCCGTTTCATCATCATCCCTTTCCACTTTGAATTATAGATTTCTGCTTGTGCTATGTATAGAAGTCTTAACTGTTTAGCTTTGAAATACCCCTTCAAATCAGGTAATCCTAATCTGTCTTGTCTTATTGGAAGAATCAGTTTATCCCACTTGACTCTTGCCATCTTCCCCTCCCAGATAAAATCCTTCAACTCTTTATTAATTGCTAGCCACAACTTCTCTTCTGGTTGCTAAAAATATGCCTGACCTGTGTATGAGACTAAAGGGACTAAACACATTTTAACTGCTTGTATCTTACTATCCATATCCATATAACAGAGCTTCCAGTTTCTCAGTTTTTGTATTTTCTTTTATTTAGCTGCCACACCAGAATCATGTTTAATCCATACTCCTAAGTATTTCATTTTATAATGTCTCCATAAATATGGATATTGCTGAACGAATTTGTGTGTGTGTACATAATTTACAGCTATTGCCTTTGTTTTAGCTTCATTAATTTTGTATCCTGAAATTATTTGGAACTGTTTCAAAATGTTCCCCAACACTGAAATGTCCTTTTCTGGTTTTGTCATGTATAAAATAATATCATCTGCAAATAGAGCTACTTTTCTTGACTACCATACCAATTATATCCTTGAATTTCTTTTCAAATATATCCTTGAATTTCTGAGTCCCTTATTTTCTTTGCCAATGGTTCCAAATATAATGCAAATAACCAAGGGGAAAGAGGATACCCCTGCCTGCTTCCTATGCTCAAGCAGAAATTATGACAGAAGAACACATTCACTTTAATTTTTGACTCCTATCCCTCATATATCCTCATAATCAACCTTATCATTTTATCAGGGAATGCAAATGCTTCCACTGCCCTCCTCATAAAGTCCCAGCTTACTCTGTCAAATGCTTTCTCTGCATCATGACCCACCAGCAACAGTGGTATTTTCTTGCATTCTGCTTTCCTCTGGATCATCAATGTTTTGTTAGTGTTGTCAAATGTTTGCCTCCCCTCCACAAATCCACATTGATCTATATCTATCAATTTTGACATCACCTTTGCCATTCTTTTAGCCATTATATACATAAACACTTTATAATCATGGTTAAGTATTGAAATGGGCCTGTATAAAGCTGGATCTGATGGGTCTTTAGCCTGTTTAGGTATTACAGTCATCACTGCTGTCTTCAAGGATGTTGGTACTTCTCCTCCTCTTAAAATACTGTTGAACAAAACCTTCCAGATCTTTATCAGTTTTTTTCCCTCCTAGCTTCCAAACTTCCACAGGAATACCATCTATTCCTGGAGACTTTCCTGTAGATTGGTTATACATCACCATTTTATCTCATCTCCTCCTATCCTAACTGTTAGTATTTGAGTATCATCTACCTCTAGCCTTGGCCTTTTTAATTCTTCCATAAACATTTCCATTTGAACCTTTTCTTCATTTCCATATTTCTCTGTGTTGTACAGACTTTCATAGAATTTCCAAAATATTTCTAGTACCTTTACAGGATCTCTTATCATCTTTGTTACAGGCTCCCTAAGCTTGGTGACAGCTATTGCTACTTTCTGTTGCCTGAGTCATTGTGCTAAAAGTTTTTGTGTTCTTTTATTATTACCAAAAACAGTTGCTTAACAGCAATTTTTCTAAACTCATGGATATTATTAAGGTAATACCTTATTTTCTGATTAGTATTCTGCAGTTGCTCCTCTTCTTATTCTGTGAGATTCCCTCTCTTCTGTAATACTTTAACATTTGTCAGTCCCTCTAAATAATTATTGTTACTTCTTAATCATATCTTTCTTTTATTTCCACTACATTTTTAAACTCCACTTTAATTTTATCCCACTCCTTAGCTATATTTTCAGAATAAATGTGTATCTTATCTAATAGCTCCTGAATAATTTCCACTACCCATTCCTTAAATGCCTCTCTTTTCAACAGACAGGAAGGAAAGCACTAGCGTCTCATTTTTATTTCATTACCCTGTGATTTATTTTAGTTATTATTGGAATGTGATCTGAAATAGTTATTGGGTGCACATCAAGACTTTCAATTAAATGCACATGTTCCTGTGAAATGTAAATTCTGTCTAGGCAAGCTCAGCTTTTGTATCTTGGTGAATAATATGTAAATTCACTCCGAACTCCTAGTACTGAATTCACATCTTCCATGCCAAATATTTTCATAATTTTCTTCAAATATTCACCCTCCTGTAGAACAGAGTGTGTGTGCTGTATCTTTAAGAACCTTTTGTAGGACTGAATATGTATATAAATAGCAAGCATGTGCTAGCTTCAGTGCCATTTTAAGAGTGCAGTTAGAGAGTGAGCAAGTATGAATGTAATAGCTAGTTTGTATATAAGTTTATCTAAGTTAAAGTTATTGGGCCTCAATCCTGATGTGTTTGTACACAATAAAGCTGCTTGAACAGAACCCATGAAGTCTCTTCTATTACATCCTGAATGGACAAGTAACATGGTGTCAGAACTGGGATTCCAGAGACTGCTTTCCAGAACTACGAGATACAGAGCTAACAGTGAAGGTAAACTAAGAGGAAACAAACATGAAAAAAGAGCCAACAAAAGGTTATGAAAACTTACATGAACAGTTTATTTTATAAAAAAGATAAAACGAATATGGACACAAACTGCATTATTAAACAAGCAAGAGGCATAAAAGGTTTGGTGATTAAACAAAATATTTAAAATTAAGAGATATGATAAAACGAGCATTAGAAAAGTACATAAGGGGTTTGGAATTACCTTGGAACTGCAAATCAGGCATGTTTAGAGTAAAACAAACACAAGAAAACTATAAAGGACATGAAAAGAGATAAAACGAGCAAAACAAATATAAGGGTAAAAAGGGCACATTACATGTAAATAAAGCAAGGTGACTGCATGTTTTTTGGTAAAGTGCTGTGTTTTGGCATAACTACTACTTTGTATTGTTTTCTTACTGAATGAGGCGCTCGAATACCTCTGATATGTATATATGCTAATTCTGAGATTGCTGTACCTCAGACTAGGGGGATATTCTGAGTCACCACAATTGTGTATAAACACACACATGCTGATTTATTAAAATACAAGGCCAAGAACACTGCATCAGTAAAAGACATTTATAAAGTACTTTCTTCTTCTTCAGTATGCACTAGTACTAAACCGCATTTACAAAGAGAACCATTTTAGCTAAGTCATTATTGGGTCTCAGAGACAGTTTAAGAAAGTTTAAGAATGAATCTTATCATAGATATTCAAAGTATCTCAAAGTGTGTAAAAGTGCTTACAGTGTGTGCTTATTACTCTACACGTATTCCAAAGAGTTTGTGTGCAAAGTGCAGCTATTTCATGAAGTACAGTCAAAGTACAGCCATTTTGAAAAGTTTCTTGTACTGAGTGTGTCTATTTACAAAGTGCTGCCATTACAGAGTGTTTCTTGCACTGTAAAGAATTATCTAGCAAAGTACCACCATTTTGAAGAAGTTTCAGTGTGCCATGTACTGTTTATTTGCAAAGTGCAGTTACTTCAAAATGTTTCTTACTCTGAGCTTCTTCTGCCCAGTTCATTCGCACAGTGCAGTTATTTTGAAATGTTTCTAACACTGATAAGAGGTGATTTATTGCAGTAATTTCAAGAGTATCACAGTGCCTGAGAGATGTAGTGCCTGCAAAGTTCAGTTATTCAGAGGCTTGTGCTATTGGGCATAGTTATGAATACTGGCATAAATGTCTGGCATAAGCATATGTGTGTGTGTTTATGCATATTTCCAAAACCCTCCACTGGTATGTGTTAATATGGCAGACATAAAACACTCACCACTAATATTTGATCAGAATATTGCAGAGAACTGGAGAATATTTGAGCAACAGTATAATATTTTTATACAAGCAGCTTATTCTGACAAAGATGCATGCACCAGGGCATTCATTTTTTTAAACCTAGCTGGGTCAGAGGCTATTGAAAGACAGCATTCATTTGTGTATACACCAGCAGTATATGAGGAAGAAGGTGAAAACCACCATATTGTTGTACAGGCTGAATTAAGGAAAGACCCTGAGTGTTTGAAGCATAAATTCAGAGAAATGTGTAACCCACAGACAAATATTACATTAGAGAGGCATTTGTTTTACACAAGAGATCAGAAATCAGGGGAAACTTTTGAAGCTTATATTACTGACCTAAGGAACAAAGCTAAAATGTGTCAGGTTGGTGACTTAAAAGCTGAGTTAATAAAGGACAGGCTTGTATAGGTTCATAGGTTGGTACTAGGCTATCAGCCCTAGGGCCTATACAAGCCTAGCCATAACAATTCCCTGGCTATTTCTTCCCACAGTATTTACTTCCCTGTACCCGTCTAGCAGGGTGACTGACGTGATCCCCAGGGTGAATTTCCTATCTCCCATCCAATCATCAAGGTTCCATTTGAAGAGGGCCAAAGAGGCACTCTGCTTGACATGTATGGGCAGTCTATTCCAGAGTCTGTGAGTCTGTGGTATTAATAGTGCTGCTGTGAGAAAGATTTTGCTTTGTGACAATGATTTAATGCTAAGAAAGCTATTGAGATTTGTCAAATCCATGAAGTTACAGAAAGGCACACAAGTATGCTTGCAAGTGATGAGCATGGTTTTGGCAGGCTCCAGAGTGAATGTAGACAGCATGCAACATGTGTCAAACAGAAGCAGGCCTAAGCACATGGCAATCACAGCCCTGCGGGTTCTCCTGGGAAACTATGTAGTCTTCCAGCAAGTTCAGTTAAATGAGCATGCTCAGTGCAGTATAAGCATGAATCTGCAAAACCCAGATCTAACTGTCACAATTGTGGTGCTAAACATGAGTCTAAAAGAGAGAAATGCTTGACATTTGTTTAGCAATGCCATAAGTGTAAAAAACATGGAACCATTTTCAAAAGTTGTGCAAATTAAGTAAACACAACACACACCAGCGAATGTCAACTCAATTCCACCAGATAATAAGTCTAGAATGCTGGTTTCAGTATCACTTCCCCATACATATGCTCAGGAGCTCAGGCCATAAAAAACATACACTTTTATTGTAATAAATAAAACATTGGTTAAGCGCTTTCATCTACCCATAGCAGACTTCATCAGAACACTAAATTCATTACCGAGCTAAATTAAATAGCAACCAGCTTCCAATCACATTAAACAATCAATTAGCCTAATACATATTCATTCATTTCATAAATATGCATACCAGGTGAATATTTAAAAAGACATCCTAGCTAAAAACTATGTTAAAATACTCTCTAATAAAATTTTAAAAAGACAAATGAATAATACTAATTAAAATCACATACATAACACTATACATTCTAAGTACACCATATCTATATAAAATATTAAGACAATAAATACAAATTGATAAAAATTAATGAAAATCTATATTTTTGCTTCTAACAAAGGTTTAATGGGTATATTGTCATTAATGCCAGGGGGCATAATGGCATTAAGCAAAATTTGTCATTTCACTTCTCTTTCCTCCAGCTTTACCTTCACATTACCCCCCCCCCCCGACTAATCCTAAGCTTTTCTAAAATGGCAAATTTGAATGTGTGACACGTTGCACTTCCTTCAGTATGTCTGTATAAGGCATTATTCAGATCTTTTCTTCTAATACTGTACAGATGGTCATATATTCTATTTCTCAGGCGCATATGGGTTTTACCCACATAGAAACTTGGACAGTTAGTACATTTGGCTAAATAAATCACATGTGTTTGGCAATTACCTTCCTTAAATTTAATTACTGTAAAAATTAAGTAAACCCCACACAGTTATAAAAAAGGGTCACTCAGAAAAGCAAGTTGATCATATAGACAGCTGCAATCCTACTTTCTATGTAGATGGTGTATCAGTAATTGGTGAAACGCTTGATGCAGTGAATTTGTTGGCAAAGAACAAAGTATTTTGGTCTGTCCAGATCAATGTTAAATCTATCAAGCTCAAAGTAGACACTGGTTCAAAGTGTAATGTTATGTCAGCAGACACATTTGCTAAAGTGAGAGCTGGTGAATAACTCATTGTTGCTAGTAGTGTGAAACTTGCTTATGGAGGTGAAGAAATTCAGACCAAAGGCTCAGTAGTGCTTTCATGTTATCTGGCTAGCAAGTGTTACAGTTTGTTATTCTATGTAGTCTGAAGACCTGTGCAGTCATTACTGGGTCTCAGAGACAGTTTAAGAATTAATCTGATTTATTTTACCAAATAAGTTAATCAAATAAGCACATATCCATGTTCCACATTTTCTGTTTTCTATGACAAGATGGGCAAACTTCCAGTTGTGTATTCTATGAAGTCAGATGCAGAGGTCATTCCAGTGGTCAGACCAGCAAGATAGCTATGCAGGATAAAGTTAAAGGTCAGTTGGATAAAATGGTGCAGCAAGGTGTAATTTGTCCAGTTACAGAACCAACTGAATGGGTGTCATCCATGGTAGCAGCCCACAAGAAAGGCTCAGATGAAATCAGAATATTTATTGACCCAAGAGATTTGAACAAAGCATTGAAGAGACTACATCATCTGATGTGTACAGTCAAACAAGTTGCAGCCCTAATATCGAATGCCACTGTTTTTTCTGTCTTGGATGCAAAAAGTTCATTTTGGCAAGTGATGCTTGATCGCAAATCCTCATTACTGACTACTTTCAGTACCCTGTTTGTCAGATATAGATTCCTAAGGACGCCATTTGCAATAAATTCTGTAAGTGCAGTCTTTCACCATGCAATGGAGCAAATTTTTTCAGGTTATCCTTGTGCCATAACAGTAGATGATTTATTGGTTGGAGGCAATGGTGAAGCACAGCATGACAGAAAACTTAAGAGAGTTCTAGAAAAAGCAAGTGAAGTGAACTTAAAGCTCAGTCCTTTAAAGTGGAAATTCAGACTACCAGAAGTTACATATGCAGGTTATTTATTTACTAGAAGAAAAATAATGAATGAGCCACTCCACTACACCTTTCAGGTTTGTAAAAATACACTTTAATACTCCAACGAAAAGTTGAACAATGCTGAATAAACAGTAAGCGCTTTCACGGTTTCTAATATCGCTTCATCAGACTGAGTCAGATTGTTGTAGTTGATGAATTGTGTTTTCATTACTTGAGTGAATTCCTTGTTTTTTCAGCATACAGAGAGTGTTCTTGGTGTCAGTTTGTTTCTCTCTGTACTGGTTTTCATTTCATGGGTTTGGATTTGGTGGCTGGAAATTCATTGGAGGTGCCGCACAAGGGAAGTGCCTTCCTTTTTTTTACTAAAGACACTAATATTAACGTTTCTTGCCATTTTCCTATGATGGAAGATTTACATTTATCAAATGTCTTTGAGGAAGACATTTCCAATGCTTCCTTTTCAAATGCTCAGGAAGCAAATTTAGCTGAGAACAACATTTTTCAGCTTATTGTAGCATTAACTGATAAAGTCTCTAAACTACAAGAAGCAGTAACCAAACTACAAAATCCGAGAATCTCGAGTAGTGACGCAACGGACGTGCATGATGAACATGTGGCTGGTGAAACATCTACTGCGGCGTCAGTGAGGAGTTTAAAGAACACTACTAATACAGGAATATCTTTGACAGTGGAATCTATACCCTGCAGCCAAAGAAGAATGAAACAGACTACTACGGCTTCTAATAACCATTTGCAAGAATGGTACAATGAAAACTTTGGGTTGTTCAATGAAATACAGGAAACTAAGGAAGAAACTATGGACTGCAGACTAAAGGAACTTGAACAAAAACTTTTGAAGGTATGTAACTTACAATGTGACAATGCGTACCTAAAAGAATGTGTGCTTAAACGAGGCCTGTGTGTTTATAAATTTCCAAATGGTTTGAAAAGGGATCAGAAAGAGTGTGATGAACTTCTCGATATGTTTGACCGTCATGGCATAGAATTGATGGAACTTATTATTAGAGTGAACAACTACAGAGTGAAGGAACTGTTAACACAGATAAAAAATATTAATGATGTTATTTTAAATGATTTACACTTTGACAAAGTTACTTTGAAATACAATGCTTTATTTGATAAGATTGAAGAAGACGTTGAGGTTAATATAGAGCGCAAAAAAGGAAATTAATAAGGGATGAAAATGAGTATAAAAACAAGGTTGCCTACCCCCTCCCCAAATTGTACAAGGAAAACACTAGAGAAAGTGTTAGTGATTTTAGGAATCCCACTAAGCAGGAAAGACAAGGTGGTTATCAATTTAACAGTAAGAGAGAGATGAACTATGACACTGAATACCCACCTATTAGGAGGTCAGAAAGATTGCAAAACAAGCGTAACAATTTTAGTGGTACTAATAAAGTTTTTTTAGAAGCTCCAACAGGGGGCAGAAGTTACCCATACAGGAATCAATACCAGAGGAGGAAAAACAGCTATAATCAGAATTAGAAGAATCTACAGAGATTATTAGCCCCTTTGGGGGAATATTATTGTCCTACCAAGGTTTTAATATTTACAATTATGCAGGTATTACTGTAGATAAAAAATTATTTTCCCTTTTAAGTAAAGGTGTAAAATTTGTACCCACAAAAAAGGACGATATTGTTAATATTATTACTGAATTAAAAATGTTTACGAGAAAAATAAATTTGAAACTTATGTTTAAGGACAACATTGTTGAGTCAGGGAAGAATATTATAAAGAAGAAAAGTTGTTTTAATCCCCCCTTCATCCTCTGATAGCTCAGTCTGAGAAAAATTGTTCCCAGGAGATATGTGATACACAAAGTACAAAGAACAAAATTAAACAATATAATTTGAATAGAGAAGAGAATGAACTGTTGACAAAGTACGGAGAAATGAAGGGTTGAGATTTATGAAACCCGACAAAGGGGGAGCAATGGTAGTAGAGACTACTGAGGATTATAATGCTAAAATATTTACCATGTTACAGGAAGAAGGTAAATATGAGAGTGTTTCTAAGAATGAAGTTAACATCGCACATAGGAAAATTCAGTTAACATTAGAAGATTCCTTATTTCAAGGAGTCATAAGTGAAGAGGTTTTTGAATTCCTGATTAACAACAATCCAAAAGTACCTATTGTATTTGGAATTCCAATAGCACACAAAAACATCATTGATACCCCTTATAGATTAATAATTACTAGTCAAAATAGTTCAACATATTCACTTGGTGTATTTATTGACCGAGTGGTAAGAAAATCTTTAAGAACTGTTGATTATACTCACAATGATTCCTGGGACTTTTTAAGTCAAATAAAAAAATGAGTATTTTGATTGTGATGATACTTTTTCTACTGTTGATGTTGTAGATCTTTTCACGTCTATACC
Source organism: Protopterus annectens (assembly GCF_019279795.1). Classification (NCBI taxonomy): domain Eukaryota; kingdom Metazoa; phylum Chordata; order Ceratodontiformes; family Protopteridae; genus Protopterus; species Protopterus annectens. The sequence goes on along the minus strand of NC_056732.1, from coordinate 1,017,772,640 downwards.
CCACGAAATAGGGTTGGAATATTTCCATAGAGTTTTAATTTATTGGAAAGGACTTCATTATGTAACACTATGATGTATTTTGTGATGACGTTGATGGAAATTGTTTTGAAAAACAACTTCTTTTTTGAGGGGGAATTTTACAGACAAATACGTGGTGTTGCTATGGGTACTAGCTGTGCACCCTTATTTGCAAATCTGATTATGGTGGGTTGGGAGGAACATTATATACATAACACTCCCTTTGTGGACTGCTGGATCAGTTATCTAAGGTTTTTGGATGATATTTGTATCTTGTGGAAAAATAATGTCCAACATGAAAATTTTATCAATTACTTAAACAATTGTTGTGAATATTTTAAATTCACAGGTAACTGTAATGTTGATAAGATTGATTATTTAGATGTTACATTGTCAAAGAATGTGGAAAAGAAATGTTTTGAATCAAGGATTTACAGAAAACCTACATTTTCCAACAATTACTTAGAATTTATGAGTAGTCATCCATTGTATATCAAGAGGAATATAGTGAAGGGCCAAATGGTCCGTATTGCAAGGATGTGCTTGAATTTAGAATTAGTTAAGTTAGCAATGAGTAAATTGGTAGTTTTTTTTGTAGAAAGGAAGTACCCTTATGAATTTGTGCTACCCATTTGTCATCAAGTTATAAGATATAAACCACTGTTGGGTGCTAAATTACATGATGAAAATGAAAATAACACTCAGTCTAGAGGTGATTTTACCCAGTCAATGGTTATCACTTATAGCAAGAACAGTTTGTTTGTGTCTTTAGGCTTTTTCCCAGTTAGGGGTCGCCACAGCGGAACTCCGGTCCGCTAATGATTGGTAGTTGATTTTTACGTGCCGAGTTACCAGCCCTGATGCACAGCCTTCCACGAAGGTACGCCCATTCATGCATGTCTCCACGCAGAAGACGTTCTAGCTGAGAATCGAACCGGACAGCGTCTTACTGTGAGGCGACAATGCTACCGCAGCACCAGCAAGAACAGTAACAAGATAAAATCTATTCTAAGGAAAAACTGGTTACTGTTTAAAGGAAATAAAGAGATGGAAGAAATTCTTGGACCAGAACCAACATTTGTATTTAGGACAAAAAATAATATGACATTTTTATTAAAACATTCTATTTCTAAACCTTTTACAAGTACAAAAGGTACGATGAAATGTGGTGCCTGTGGTGCAGGCACATTATGACATTCCCAGTAGTTCACATTGAAGGGACTAGTTTTGAAATTAAGTTGGTAAAGGATAACTGTAACACAAATGGGGTGATCTATATTGCTGTTTGCCAGACCTGTTTCCATTTTTATATAGGTAAACAGAACTAAAACAAAAGAACGCTAGTCCCCTGTGTGTCTTGACACACTAAACTGGCCTGATGGCCACCAGGATTGAATGATTTTGTTACTATAAAGCCAATATTACAATTAAATTAATAAATTTACAAATTAATACATGATATATAACTTAATACAATTTCTTATGTAATATGCAATATTATTTAATATTATTCATGTATTAATTTATGAAACAAGTTATACTATTGATATTTTTACTTATTTTAGTTTGGCTAATGGGTTAGAGATGTGCATTTTTATTGTTGTGTTGTATTATAGTGTGAATGCAATCAGTGCATGTCTTTTTTCCATTTTGATACTTATCAGAATGACGTTTGTTACATTGTGTATTTAGCTTTAATGTAGCACTATTTTGGCACCAAAGAAGTTATTTAAACAAGACTGCTACATTGTAATGGAGTTCTGAAGAAGCTCGCAGCATAGCGAGTGAAAGCGCTTAACTCTTTTAACAATAAATTTTATTATTTTATCATTCAGTTCAATTTTTGTTCCTTTTGAGACCAGTTTGGCATGTCAAGACACACAGGGGCCTAGCATTTTTTTGTTTTAGTTCTGTTTGCTGTTTATTTGAACGCTTACAAGCTGTTCATTCCAGTTCTGGCATTTTTACATAGGTAAAACTGAGAGGATGCTGAAAAAGAGGATATACGAGCAACTCTATGATATTAGAAAACAGGATGAAAATAATGGGTTATCTAGGCATATTAAAACCAACCCTAATCACACTTTTCTTTTTGGAATTTTGGAAGTTGTGCCAAAGGATATAAGGGGTGGAGATTGGAAGAATGACTTGGAAAGAGCTGAAATGAAATGGCAGCTACGTTATAATTCTAATGTTACACCAGCTTTAAATTACTTTATCTCTCTTAAGCCCAAATTAAAATATAGGGCACAAAAATTGTGATTTTAAGGTACATTAACTTCAGCACTAATATGTACACATATAACAAAATCAGAGTGTTTTAAAGTATGTATTTTTAAAAAATGCTATTTGCATAATTTATTACATTTTATTGTGATTGGTTGATGTCTTTTTAAATAGAGAATGTTCATTTATTTTCACAGTTCTGAAGAAGTCCAGATGGACGAAAGCACTTGACTGTGGATATTGTGTTACTGTGGAGTATACATTTTATTTTGTATATGCTGCTAATGCTGTGGAGTTTTTATTACATCGTGGAATAAATTGTGTTTTCATCACTCAAGTGAATTCTTTGTTTTTCCAGCATACAGAGAGTGTTCTTGGTGTAAGAACAGCAGACCCATTACAGCTCAATTATTCAGGAAGTGTTCTTTCCAGAAGTCCAGCTATGATAAATCGAGCAGATTTCTTCGTCCATTGAAAGAAGGAGAGACAGTGAGAATTCAAATGGTAAAAAGATTGGTCAAGAAGCAGGTATATGTACCAAGCCAAGATCCTACTTCGTAGAATCTGAGGATGTGGAGTACAGGAGAAATCACAGACATCTTCTTCCTGTGCCAGAATCAATATCACAGCATTGTTCCTGTGATACAGACTGTAGATCTCAGAGCAATCCAGACAATGTTCTTGTTGCAGAACATGTCTTAACTTCTACTTCCATTCCTGATGATGTTCCTAAGTTTGAACATTCAGCAGGGGCAGTCCCAGTTGCTAAATCTGATTCGAAATTTTATGTCACATGTTTTGCTTGCATTTCCAGACCTAGTGTGAAATACACAGCAACCTGGACTTGATTGTATATATGTGTATCTAGTTCTGTATAATTGCATGACAAAGAATTATTTGTATTGATTGCATGTCAACTAATATTGTTAATATTGCATAACCTATTTCTTCTTTTCAAGGACTGAACGTGCATATAAATAGCAAGCAAGTGCTAGCTTCAGTGTCATTTTGAGAGTGCAGTCAGAGAGTGAGCATGTATGCATGTAATAGCTAGTTTGTATATAAGCTTATCTAAGTTAAAGTTATTAATTCTCAATCCTGATGTGTTTGTACATAATAAAGCTGCTTGAACAGAACCCACAAAGTCTCATCTATTACATCCTGATTAGACGAGCGACACCTCCTTTGTTATATTTTCCCTTCTGGACCCTCCCAGACACATCTTCATTGCTGCAAATCAAATTCCAGTCCCCACCTTTTATTATTTATTTGACATTTGTTGACCTGCTTAATCTGACTGAGTCAAAGCCCTTTTTAAGCAGAGGCCCGGGGAGAAAAGCTCCACACTTACAATTTCAAGTAAAAATTACAACAAAAAGTACAACAAAAACTAATGTGACTATACATAGTAAAAGTACATGGTTAACAAATCAGAATGTGTGGAATGTGTGTGTGTGTATATAAATATATATATATATATATATATATATATATATATATATATATATATATATATATATATATTATTATTATATCAATAAAATTAAGCTGTACAGTCCTATCAGAGAATAAGTCTTGAGTACTTCAGCAAAGCTGTGCAGTTTAAATGTTGTAAATAATAGGATAACACATTAATTGTAGAGTGTTATTGAAGCAGAAGAAAGAGGGATAGATAAGATTGAGGTGATGAGTATTTGGTGATCCTTTAAGGGGGTTAATTACCGTGGCAGATCCATATCCTATTTAGATAGTTTTTAGTAGCAGTTTTGAATTTAAGAGGGTGATTGGTACTTCTAATGTCTAAGGGAAGTTTGTTCCAGGACTGGGCTGGGGAGTAACTGTACAGGTTTTGTCCTATTTTTGTTTTAGGTTTGTAGATTTGGAGAAGGGTTTTGTTTGGAGCTTCATAAGGACATTGTCTACCAGTCCCCACCTATAAGTAATATTGCTTGCTGAAAGCTGATTATCTCTCCCAGAATTTTCTTAAGCTCCATTATAACAGTTTTAGGTAGACTATAAATACATGCCAGTGTAATCCTCCTTCCTTGCCAGTAGCCCCTTAGTACTGCATCTACCATCATTTTCTTTTTTATCCTTTCCTATCACTATCAGAGCTTCTCTTGTAATTAATACAAGTACTCATCATTTCCTCTGACCCAGGTATTCTGCTGAATAACCATCCTGAAAACCTTTCATTATTAAATTCACGTGTTCAGTATTTTCTCGGTGTGTCTCCTATAGCATAGCTATTTGCAACCTGCATTTTTTAATATAGTTCACTACTCTTTCTTTTTGTATTTATCTGTGAGACCACTGATATTTAAATACATTACAGAAAGCATCATTGTATTAAGAAGTTATTATTCCCACCTTTTATGTGTAACAGCTTTTTTGTTAAATGTCTAGCTCCAGCTTTTGTGTTATATGCATACACTGTTTGGCAGGTTGATCATTTATACATTTGTTTCTTGTCACATCCATTTGAGCCTATGTCACATCTTACAAACTTTTTTGATTTATTGAAAGCCTTTAAAAAACACACACTGCAATACCCCCTAAAACCTATTAGCTTAATACTAACACACAAAAGTATGTACATCTTCAAATACTGAAGTTTTATCCTCCTAATAGGAACATGTGTCCCAAACTAACAGCCACACTTATAGACTTGGGCTAACCTAAAAGAAAGGTTATCCATGCTAAGATGCATGGTACAGTCTGTGTTTCTGCTCAGTGCTGTCTGGTTTTGTCTTATCTTTATAGCTCTCCCAGATAGGAAAACACGTAAATGCTTTCATAAAACATTATTGCCTAGCCATTTCTCTTTAACAGATTGTCTCCATGGAAATATGAGGACCAGATACAACTTTGCTACTAAAAGCATACATTTATTTGCTAGAAAAAAGCTTTATAACATTCAATGTTGTTTTTCATGTACTTGCTTTCTCTTAAAACTTTTTACTAGATCAAACAAAGGGTCTTAATCCAGTCATTCCCCTATGCAAGAATGAGAAAAAAGTACATCAATTTTTCTTTTGTCATGCTCTTTTGACCAGACTTTTCTTCTTTTTTTTTACACTGCAGTGCCTACATTTCTTAAAACTGAGCAAGCAGAAAGAGAGAAGGGAGAAAAAAACAGGCACACATGTTTACATTAGTATCACCATTACACTTAAAATAACTGGGAAAACTTTACTTTATAGCATGCAAAGAAAATCATGCACTACAAAAATATTACTTTTGATGAAAAAAATCTGTTTTACTTACAGTTAACTTTCTCCCTCTTCTTCTTCTCTCCTATTTTTCTGAACATTAATGACATGAAGTAGGACATATGCTTTAGAGTCCCCTACAAGTTTAACAAAGTTAAAAAGTCCAATATTTGTAGATTTTTTGTTCTTTCATGTTTCAGAAATATAATTATTGCTTTGTATTCCCACATCTGTCAACTTCCAAGTTACTGATTTTATTCCTGTTCATCTCCATCTCCCAAATCTCGTCTCTGCTTAATTTTCAACGTATTCTTGATTCTTCTAGTCACCTCTTGTGCTTTTTTCCTTCTCTCAAGCATTATCTGTTGAAACATTGGAAAAGGTTTCACTGGCACAGTCTCTCTGTGGTCTTTATTACCAAAAGAACAATAAGCAGACTCTCCTTCTGTTTCACAGCTCACTTTTTGTTGGACAAATTTTTGTATTTTTCTCCGTAGCATATACTGTATCAAAAATGATTTTGTCCCTCCAGGAAAGAATATTTTGAAGATAGCTGGGTAAAGCACTTTGAATCTCATGCCTGCTTCTTGACATTCCCTGAATAGTGAATAAATCGACTACTCTTCTGCCTGGTGTACAGTGAGTAATCATTCTCCACAAACACTTTGTGTCTCCCACTTTTAGTACTTTGTCCTTCTGCCACAGTTTTGTCAGAATCAACTCCTTCTGCTGGTAGGATTGCATCTTTATTATTAAAGGTCTAGGCTGATTTCTCATGGCCAGGTTTGGAGCATATACACAATGTGCCCTTTCAATTAACAACTCCTGCTGTGGAATACCAGTCCAGTTGCTTATTTGTGCTTTCATAAAATTAATACAGTCTATTCCTTTACAGCTTATCTGGTACAGCAGAAAATCTCAGATTTTCTCTACATACACTGTCCTCTAATTCTATTATTTTTTGAAACATCTGTTCTTGAGGAGTCTCATATTCAGCCAGCCTTTACTTTATTTCAACCTCTAATTTTTGCAGTTTTATCACCTCATCTGAATATCTGTTTAAAGCTTCTTCCATTTATTCCAGCCTTGTATTTGAATTGAAATACTCCAACAGTGTTTCACTTATTTTAATCAGGTCTGTTTGCAATTGTCTTACATTTTCTTCTTGGTTACTGGAAGTCATGTCTGTAGCTTCCACTGCTTTTTTGCTGAACAGTGGCAGTACTTTTCCCATTCAGTGTTTTTTCCTCTCCTTTTGTATCTGATTTTCTTTCAGGTCCTTTGTATTTCTTTTTTTTTTTTTGGCATCCAAGCAGTGCACTTACTAGCCAGTTACTGAAATTTACCCAGAAATATAAGTCCATTGGCTTTCTCTTCCGTGTTTCTGTTTTCACAATGGGAGAGCTGAAGTTAAGCTGTTGATTAGTGTGCAGCCATCTTGAAAGTCCCCAACTGAAGTTTTTCTTGAGAGCAGTACAAGAACAGATGGGTCTATATTAGGAGTTCAAACGCACAGGTGTCTGAACGCCATAACATTGAATTGGGAAGTTCGAAATGTCAAAATAGCGAAGCCCCGGAACACCAAATTTTTTCCCAGGGAAAAAATCGGTGGGCTGTTTCTGCAGCTTTGCTATTTCTTCCACTGTGGTGTGACCTTGGAGTTGGTATATTTAAGTAGTGAGGTATAGGGGACAAAGCCCCCCACATTAGGAACAGTTTGAAGTGTACGTGTGTTTTTTGGATTTGTACCGGAACAGTGATTTTTTTCCCTGGGAAAAAAATTGCTGTTCTGAGTGTTTGAACTTATTGCATTTCGAACGTCCGGGTTCGACATTTCCATAGTCGAACTTATTGCAGTTCGACTATGTGATATAGACCCAGAACAGATTGCTGTGTTAGTGTATCTGATATTTTGCGGTTGTTTACTTACACTGTTTTATTCTTTTTATATTTGTTTTATTGCAGTGTCATTTTACTTTATTTTCCCTGGGGGTTTGGAAAGCTCTAGATTAGGACTGAAAGCAGACTCTGTGTTCCTTAATTTGATGCCAAGTGGTTAACTGTTTCTGAACTATGGGAGGAGTTGGGAACTAATCTTTTTTATTTAAAAGAAAAATCTATTCAAGATTTCATAGAAAGAAAGAGGGGCAATATATATATATATATATATATATATATATATATATATATATATATATATATATATATATGTAAATAAAGAGAGAGACATAGGGAACAGACTGCGATATATCAGCCTTTCTCTGCCTTACCTATACTGTCTCTGCTATGTTCTTGAGTTGTCTGACCCTTATGTAAATTTAACAACTGCAGTGTGCACAAAACTCAACCTTTTGTTACTGACATGTGCATTGCTAATCCCCAGGATAAGTTTGAGATTTTTGAGTAACAGTACATGGATGACATTCTGCAAGGCAGTTTTCATTGAAAACCCTTCATATATAATGTGTCAAGAAGTATGGAGGTGTGTCCTACAACCACTATATCTACAACTAGTGCAGCACAAACACATGTCCCATTTGTATACAGTACAACATGTGCCAAGTGTGGCATTTTGTATGGATGCACACTAGAAATTCCATACCAAAAACTAAAATCGTCTCATCCATGTTTGCTGTCATATATATGTGACTACCATGTGGATGGACTTGTTTATTCCTACTGCCTGCTGAAAAGTATGCATAGGATACTAACTATAAAGGAATGGAAACACAGCTATACTATGTGATTGTGACAGTTTAGGAGAGTGTTGTGTGTTCAGACTGCAATGTTTCAGTATTATAAAGGCACACTCCTGCAGACCTTTGTTATAGCCACCTGTGTGTCAGAGTGTTTTGCATATTTATGCGCTATTAACATAGTCATGTCTTGGATTATCAAGGAACACACATTTACCATGTATGTGATTGTCTTATTGGAATGATATTAGCACCAACCTCGTTCCAGGATTCCACAACATCAGTTGCATGCTGTAGGCTGTCCATACAATGTCATGTAGAATAAACGTTGTCCGAACAATAAAATATGTTATCACACCTAGCCTCACAATGGCAACCTGTCAGGAAGCAGCCAGAGAGAAGTTCTTGACTGCTGCTGGAACAGATAATTTTTTGAGACATACTGATATCCCAAATGTGACACTCTTGTTTACAAGATAGTAATGCAACAACACTGACACAAATGTGGTAGGCAAAATTAGAAAGATATTTGCAAATGGATTTCCACTACATCTCCAATGAATCTGTAACTGTGACATGAGATGCCTGTTAAGCAGCACATAGAATAATGCATATGTGTTAGACAGTCTGGGAAAACATTTTAACCACACACATATACCTACAATGGATATAAAAAGCTTACACACCCCTGTTAAAATGCTAGGATTTTGTGATATAAAAAAAATGAGACCACAATAAATCATTTCAAAACTTTTTCCACCTTTAATGTGACCTATAACCTGTACAATTCAATTGAAAAACAAACAAATCTGTTAGGGGAAAATATAAAAAATAAAAAACGTACAATAAGCTGGTTGCATAAGTGTGCACATTCTTAAACTAATACTTTGTTGAAGCACCTTTTGATTTAATTACAGGATTCAATCTTCTTGGGTAGGAGTCTATCAGCATGGCACATCTTGACTTGACAATATTTGCCCACTCATCCTTGCAAAAGCACACCAAATCTGTCAAATTGCAAGGCATCTCTTGTGCATATCCCTCTTCAGGTCACTCCACAGATTTTCTATTGTATTTAGGTCTAGGTTCTGGCTGAGCCATTCCAAAACTTTAATTTTCTTCTGGTGAAGCCATTCTTTTGTTGATTTGGATGTATGCTTGGGGTGATTGTCATGTTGAAAGATGAAATTCCTCTTCATCTTCAGATTTCTAGCAAACGCCTGAAGGTTTTCGGCCAAGAGTGACTGGTATTTGGAACTGTTTATAATTCCCTCCACCTTGACTAAAGCCCCATTTCCCACTGAAGAAAAGCAACCCAAAAACATGATACTGCCATCACCATACTTCACTGTGGGGATGGTGTTCTTTTGGTAATGCAAAGTGTTGTTTTTGCGCTAAACGTACCTTTTGGAATTGTGGACAAAAAGTTCAACCTTAGTCTCATCAGACCATAACATATTTTCCCACACACTTTTGGAAGACTTGATGTATTGTTTTGCAAATTTAGCCAGGTATGGATGTTTTTCCTGTGTAAGAAAAGGCTTCCGTCTTTATATATTGAATAGGAGCTTCAAAGTCATCTCTGTTTCTGGCCTGGTGGATATGGGCATCCTGGAAGCAGTCTAGTAACTGCCTCATGTTCACTGAAAACCATTACATTTTAGAACAGACATACTCAATGTGTGAGAAATGCAAATGCACAACATCATTGGAGGGAAAGCTCTCATATACATACACGAAAAATGCAAACCAGGTTGTCAGCATTACATCCAAAACACTCATTATCAACACTAAGGAACAAATACATAAACCCACATATTCGGATGTACTAATTTATAATCCACCTAAACCTCCAAGACTTCTTAAAAGCATTTCTCAGTGGCCCCATGCACACTCAAAAAATACAGCTTTTCACACAACACATAACTCTGAAAAAATCACAGTAGCCTCGCTTCCAAGCCAATAAGACAACATACCACACAGCCAAATATTCTAGTTATTGGGGATTCCATTGTAGGACACACACTGATGTTCCCCTTACCAGGCCAAGCAAGGAGAAGATCACAGTGAGCTGTCTGTCCAGAACCAGGATCTGCCAGATCACACATGCACTTAGGTCTTTAAACCACAAGTACCAAGTATGGCATGTTCATAGTCCATATGGATGTAAAATCAACCTACGATGTACCTCAGTGGACTTTATGAAGAGAGACATGATGGCCCTCTCAGAATATGTGTCCTAGGCGGGTTAGACTCTAGCCTTAAGTAGCAGCCTACCTTCACCAATGATGATGCCACAGTACCAGCAAAAAATGACAGACTTCAACAATTGGCTTAGTTTCAGGAGTCACAACAATGGGATCCAGTATCTGTCAGCGTGGGGAGACATGATCAACAAACCACAATGCTTTACCAGATATGGTTTGCACTTAATATTTGGCTTCCAGATACTGACAAAAAACTTTATCTGTCCTCTTAGTGCCTTTTTTAGGCCATGCCAAGTTGTTGAACCCTCCAACATAACAAAAATTACTCACTACTACCCAAAGGTTCTGCTGCTCAGTGCTGAATTTAAATAAAAAACTGCACTCTCTGGATGCACTCTTCACCCCAGAGAATGCAGACATATGTACAGTGATGGAAACATGGTTCAAAACATGAAAAGCATCCCAGCTATCAAAGGCTACAATGCTTTTCATATATTTCGTTCCCCTTCAGCTCAAGAAAAAGCAAAGGGAGGAGGTGTCTCAGTGTTCATAAAGGACAAGAACATTGTTCTACTGGTCCAGCAACATGACTCGCTTGAGCTGCTCCATGCCCAACTAACCATGTGTGTGTGTTCTCCCTATCATATGCTTGCTAGCTACAACGTGAGTCTGGAAAACCACACTTCCTGCCTAAACCTACTGGAATCTCTTAATATTCACCCTAGCACCAAACTTGTGGGTGACTTCAACCACCCCTCCATAAACTGGGAGACACATACTGTATAGACACAGATACCTTGATTGACATTTTTTCTGTAAAAGCACAACTGAAATTTCACCAATAGCTAGTTCCACACAGGAGATCTACTTTGCAGTGACAAACACTGTCCCCAAAGTTGCAAACCAAATATTCCTGACATTGCTTTATATTCTCACTCCAACTGTCTAATCAATAAAAAAGGGTCCATTGTCATGGAAATGAAATTCCCACTATCTCCGTTACCAGCTTAGTGGATATGGGCATCCTGAGGCAATGTAGAAATTGCCTCATGTTTACTGACAACCAGTTAATTCTCAAACAAACTGATATGGTATGTGAGAGATGTATTTATACAATGTCACTGTAGGCAAAACTCTCCCATAAAAGTACTGCTAAAGTTAATAAAGTTGTCAGTAGTACACATGCTGTATCCATCACTTACAATTCAAAGCAGACATATAGACCCACATATATGGCGACAGTTAAATGTAAACTTCCTAAACCCCAAAGACCTCCTAGATGAAGTACACATAACAAATACCTTCAGCAGCTCCAAATGCACCCTTTCAAAACAACACCCACATCAACACATGCAGCCACATCTCATGGAGCCTCTACTTCTAAGCCCATAAAGCAAGCCACCACACAATCCAGCATTCTAGTCATTGGAGACTCCATTATGAGACACACTGATGTCCTTTTCACCAGGCTAAGGAGAAAATCATGGTCAGTTGATTATCAGGGGCTAGGATCTGGCACATTATGCATACACTCAGTTCATTGGACCACAAGAACCAGTATGACTTAGTCATAGTCAGTGTGGGTGTAAATGACCTGAGGCGTACCTCCCTAGACTATATGAAGAGAGACATCATGGAGTTCTCAGAATATGTGTCTCAGACTGGTATGAGCCTGGCATTGAGCAGCATTTTACCTTCTCCAAGGATGATGCCACAATACCAACAAAAGATGACTGACTTTAATAATTGGCTTAATTTCTGGTGTCATTCTAAGGGGGTACAATATTTGTCAGCATGGAAGGAGATGGTCAACAGACCATACTGCTTTGCCAGGGATGGTCTGTACCTCTCCCCTCTAGGCTTTCGGATATTAGCTAAAACATTGCCTTCCCCCATAGTGCCTATTTTAGGTAATGCCAGACTGAAAGTATTTCTGACGGATTACTATTGAAATGTAAAATGACACTACATCGACTGTACTATAGTCAAACATGGAAGTTCGAAAATAGTAATGTCGACGACAAAAAAACAATCTAGGACTGTGTTTTAACATGGGTCGAGGTAGGGGAGATGTTTGTAGTTCTGAATAATACTGAACACCTACCTCGACCCATGTTAAAACCATTCCTAGATTGTTTTTTTTGACGTCATTACTATTTTCGAACTTCCGTGTTCGACTATAGTACAGTCGACGTAGTGCCGTTCGACATTTTAATAGTAAACCATTTCTGACATACCAAATCAAAACCAAGAAAATCTAAATATATTACTGCTCAATACTAGGAGTCTAAACAAAAAAAAACACTCCCTAGAAGCTCTCTTTGCCCTTGAGAATGCTGATATCTGTGCAGTCACTGAGACATGGTTTAAAGCTGTGGATAGCACACTGACCGTGCAAGGTTATAATGCCTTCCACACATTTAGATCAGCTACGACACAGACAGGGACTAAAAGTGGAGGTGTCTCAATTTACATCAAAAATAAATATAACTCAAGGGTGGTCAAACAGGACAATGCACTTGAGCTGCTCCATGTTCAAATCACCATAAGCAAAATCCAATACAACTTACTTGCAAGCTATAGGTCCCCGTGTATGACCCAGGAAACCCATGCCATGCATTTAAACTTATTAGAAACACTCACCATCCAACCCAATAACATATTCATGGTCAACTTTAATTACCCCACTATTAACTCAGAATCCTATATGACACCAAACATACAGGCACATAGATTCCTGGATTTTGTAAACACAAACTCCCTGGACCAGACTGTCAATACACCAACCAGGGGTGCAACCATTCTGGAGCTGATCATTAATATGGGAGAGTGCTGCACATCCCCTACTGTAATGTCTTCCTTGGTAAGGTCAGAACACAGAAAGGCCTTCTTTGAAGTAAAAATAAAACCTGTACCCCCAGCTAAACTTGGAATATTCAGGAACTACTCTAAGGCTAACTTCCTGCTATTAAGTGATAACTTGGCAAAATTTCAAGCCCCCATAAAACCTGAGAACACTGCTGCCTATGCAAAACTGTTCACAGAATCCCTATATAAGCATGTTAATAGCTGCATAGAGACAGCTGTACCCACCAGAAAGAAGTACAGAAATAACAAAAAAAAGCCACCCTGGTGGAATCACAAAATCAATAGGATGTATAACAGAAGGAAGAAAATCATGGCAAAAATTAGGAGGTGCAGCACCCACCAGGATAAAAATACTCTCATCAAACTAAACAAAGAACTCAGAGGGCAAATAAAGACTACCAAAGCCAAATTTTAGGTAAATATGGCCTCTCAGGCCAAGGACAATCACAAGGCATTCTTTAGCTATGTCCACAACCTCAAAGGCAATACACAATTGTGTGCAGAGCTCATAGTAAATGGAGTCACCTGTACTGAGCCAGAAGATATAGCAAACGTACTAGCCAATAAATACAACCCCAACTTTACCCCTCTCTCCCCCTCAACCTTCTCTCAGGAAATACCATCAAATATAACTCCCCCTGTTATCACTAGGGAACAGGTCCTTAATGCTCTCTCCAAGGCCAAGAACACTGCATCAGTGGACCCAGACAATATTCCAGGATGCCTTCTAAATAGCATGAACCATGACCTATCAGGCCCTCTGGAATTGCTATTTAACTGTTGCCTCCAAACAGACTTTGTACCTCATGAATGGAGAACAGCAACAGTTGTCCCTCTGCACAAAGGTGGACCATCTACAGACCCATAAGTCTCACTAATCATATGTAAAGCCATGGAAATGATCAATAGTGATATAGTAAACCTCCAGACACTGGAATCAACCCAGTTTGATTTTGTCAAGGGCAGGTCATGCCTACTCAACCTGTTGGACTTCTTTGAGAAGGTCACCAAAATAATGGATGAGGGAAAATGGTTCACACTGCCTACCTTTACCTCGCCAAGGCATATGACACAATCCCTCACTCAGGCATTGTTGACAAACTGAAGATGTTAGGTACAAACCTGTATGCCACCTGGTGGATAACCAAATGGCTCACAGACAGGACCCAGGAAGTTAGAACTGGGGAGTTCACAAAGAGGCCAGTCACAAGTGGAGTTCCTCATGGATCGGCCCTTGGACCGCTCCTTTTTGGAATTTACTTCTCTGAAGTCAAGGCCAATGTCAATGATCTCTAGCTGACTAAATATGTAGATGATTGCAAATTAGGAGTGGTCACTGAATCCCATACTGACACAAATGTTCTCCCGGAAGGGCTGACACAGACAAACAACTGGTGTCAGAGCCATGGACTAAAACTAAATGCCAAGAAATGCATAATAATATCTTTTGGGGAGTCATCCACCCCCGGTAGCTATCATATTGACAACACACCCCTTAGAGTTGACCCAGTAGTTGGGGACTTGGGGGCACACATAGATAGTAATCTAGCCTTTGATCATCATATGTCTACAATAGTAAGGACATCATTCTATGTTGTGGAACTTATAAACAAAGGAAGGCATTGTTCCACTGTATTCAGTATTCTTCAGCCCTATCATTGAGTAAAATCCCCCCTTTGGTATGTGCCTAACCAGGCATATCCAACAATGTGAATGTCCACAGAGGCTCCTAACTAAAACAATATAGGGCATAAATAAAATGTCCTATGCAGACCGCCTCAATGCCCTATCCCTGTATTCTGTCTCCTGCAGGCTTTTGAGGGGAGATCTATGCCTGGCATACAGGGCATTGTCAGACCCCACTCTGCTGGACCTCCTGCATATCCACAAAACAAACAGCACCAGAATTATTCCTTATAATGACTTAAACCTTGCCTGTGATATAAATAGGACCTGTTGGAGAGACATGTATGTATCCCAGACGATACCGCATCTCTGGAACAGGCTCCCCATCCATGTTAAGCAGAGTTCCTCCCTAACCCAATTCAAGTGTATCTTGGACAATTGGATGGGGAAAAGGAAATTCATTGCTGGTTTGGCATCTATATTTCTAATGGACACAGGCAACTTGTGAATGGTTCATCTCCCAGGCCCATGCTTGCAAATGTTTCATCTCCCAATCCCCTCCTTACACTTATCAAGGATACCAGAACTTGTCAGAGATTTGGGATGCATGGCTAGGCTTAAAAAAGCCCTTGTGGTCATTAGCCTAGTAAACACTATGAACCTATATGACCCATAATTCACTTGTTCAGAGGTTTTTGGACTTCATCAATATAAGCACCCTGGAGCAACCAATTAGCTCCCCAACTAGAGGTACAAATATCCTAGACCTAGCACTCACGAACATGGGTGGATGCTGCTCCTTTCCATGCATTAACACCTCCCTGGTAAGCTCTGACCACAAAATGATTTCTTTTAACCGTAAAACTAACCTAGAACTACTATCAAACTCTAAATCTGTTAAGAACTTTGCTAAGGCCAATTGCCTCAAACTGAGTGACAGCTTATTAAACTTCCATGCCCCTCTGAATCAGAATGACACTGAGGCCTACTCTCAGCTACATGCAAAAATCACTGTACAACCACATTCATAGCTGCAAAGAGGAGGCTGTACCAGTCTGAGTCAAACCTATAATTACTGGCAAACATAAATCACCCTGGTGGACCCCTAGCATAAATAGCTATTTAATAAAAGGAAAAAATCCTCTCCAAAGCCAATAAGGAACACACAAAAACAGGGCAAAAAGACACTCATCAGTCTAAACAAATTAAAAAGCTGGTCAAATCTGCCAAAGCAAACTATGAGGCAAAGATAGTCTCCCAAGTGAAAGATAATCATAAGGCTTTTTTTAATTATGTTCATAACCTCAGAAGAAATGCTTAGCAATGTGCCAAGTTAATGATGAATGGCAACACTTACACCTAGCCTGAAACTATAGCAAACTTGCAGGCCAACAAGTTCAGTTCAAACTTCTACCCACCATCACCTCCTACCACACCTAAAGAAATACCCTTAACTATCACCCTACCAGTCATTACAAGGGAACAAGTCCTTACTGCATTCACTAAAGCCAAAAATATAGCCTCCATTGGTCTCAACAACATTCCCGGATGCTTCTTAAATAGCTTAGAACAGAATCTGTCAGGGCCACTAAAAACCCTCTTTAACCACAGCATCTGGACAGGCTTTGTCCCAAAGGAATGGACAACTACAACAGTCATTCCTTTGCACAAGGGGAGCCCATCAACTGATCCAGGGAACTACAGACTAATAAGCTTGACCAGTCTTATCTGTAAAGCCATGGAGAGAATTATCATTGATCTGATCAATAATGACATAGGAACTCTCCAAACACTGGACCAGGACCAATTTGGCTTTGTCAAATGGAGGTCTTGCCTGCTCGATCTGCTGGACATTTCTGAGAGATACCAGTGCCAAGGATGAGGATAAAGTGGTACACAGCACTTTTCTAGACTTGGCCAAAGCTTTCAACACAATCTTCCAATCAGGGATGAGAGAGAAACTTACTGAGCTAGGCATAAACTCTACATCATCAGATGGATAGCAAACTGGCTCACTGACAGGACACGTTGTCCATATAGGTGAATCTTCTTCTGATAAGAAACCTGTTACTAGCGGTGTCCCAAAGGGCGCAGTGTTGGGACCCCTCCTCTTTGGTATATACTTCTCTGAAGTGAAGCCCAATGTTAGAGGCCTCTGGCTCATCAAGTTCACCAATGACTGTAAGCTGGGAGCAATCACTGAATCCCCGCACAATGTTGACATCCTACAAACAGGCCTAAAAATGACAAACAACTGGTGCCAAAACGATGGTCTGAGACTAAATGCTAAAAAAATGCATAATCATACCCTTCAGTAAATCAGATATTCTTGCAAATTATAATATTGACAGCACACCTCTAAATGTAAACCCAGTGGTGAGGGACCTAGGAACATAGATAGAAAGTAACCTAAACTTTGACTACCAGGTATCTATGGTAGTGAGGAAATCCTTCTGTGTGGCTCAACTTGTAAGTAAAGGCATAGCATAAAGATCAAAGGAAGTCATAGTGCCATTGTACTAGGCCCTCATCAAGCCCATAATCAAGTACAATACTCTCTTCTGCATGTATCTAACCAGGCACTTACACCAACTGGAGCAGCCCTAGACGTTTCTCAGTAAAAAAAAAAAAAAAAAAATACAAAGTGTAAGACCAGCTAAAAGCCCTATCCCTTTACTCCATCTCATACTGTTTATTGAGATGTGAGTTATGCCTGACCTACAAGGCATTCTCTGATCCAGCTCTAATGAAAATGTTGCATATTCGCAAGAAAAAATATACAAGGGTTACATGTTCCATGGACATGACTCTTATTTGTCACTCTTATCAGAACTTGCTAGAGAGACAATTTCATCTCTCAGAGGCTACTTCATCTATGGAATAAACTTCCCGTCTTCATAAAACAAAGCCCATCCTTCACTCTCTTCAAAAAGAATTTGGATTAATGGATGGGAAACCATAAATTCACTCCTGGGGTACTGCCCACATACTTTATGGACAGAGGCAGGATGTAAAATTACTCAGGGCTCCAACACCCAAAGACCGACTACCCTGATACTACCCCATCCTGCATCTGGGGAATTAAGATATGTAATATTGGCATATCCTGAGTATTATTGGCTAGGCTTGTAAAGGCTTTTGTGCCATTATCCCAGTAATTGCCTATGAACCTATGATCACATCTTGACTAGGTGTTAAGGCTCTTATACATCAATGCGATTGTGTCATAACCTTATTTTAAATGTATCCGTACCCTGAACTATCCTGGCTTCTTGCTTTGCTGCACTATTGCTACTGCCTTCTTAATTCTTTCCAGCTTCCCAGACTAACTCTTTCCTGAATGGTTCCTGGTTTCCCACAGCCAAATTGAGTTGGCTTGCTTACCTGTTGCAACTACTTGTTGGCAAGCTGCTGCGAGTTTGCCTAGCACACTCTTTGACCATCAAACAGTAACTCAGTGGTTATTAAAACAAACAAACAAAATAACTTATTTTCTCTCTGTGTGCAGTATATAAGCACAAGCACAGAAAGATTTGACACAAGCCTGTCTAACATGACTCCTGTTCTTAATTTCCAATGTCTTCTTAATTATCTGCTCCCTTTGTATATAATACAGTCAGTAATGCAGTCACAGCTCTGGTGATGCTGTGATGCCACCAGGCTGATGATGCAGGGACTGCCATGGATCAAATTGTAAAAAAAAAAAAACCAAAAAAAAAACAGGAATTTAAATGGATTACTCAGGATTTCATGGCACCCTGTTTTTCTGGCAAGTACTAGACAGATGAGAGGTATGGACTGAAGTTGCACACAGTACATGGATGGGTTTGAGATTTTTTTATTTTGTTACTCTGAAGAGAACTGATATGTTGAAGCAAATATTTTGAAAAATGTATAGTTATTTCTAATAGCCAGTGTGACTTTCATTTAACATGTCCAAAAAAGAGAGACAGAGAGAATTCTGAAACCCGCTGTTGCACCTTTAAAGTTTGTTTTTCTTACTGAATGAGGCGCTCAAATACCTCTGATATGTATATATGCTAATTCTGAGATTGCTGTACCTCAGAGTAGGGGGATATTCTGAGTCACCACAACTGTGTATAAAGACACACACGCTGATTTATTAAAATACAAAAGTATATGCACTGAAGTAATCAATGCCAGCATTTCCAAAAAAAAATAATTTCTTTTTTTACAATCCAACGATCACTAAAACCCCACCACACATTCAGACATAAATTGTCTGAAAAGTGTTAGTGTTTCAGAATGGGTTTTTCAAAGACAATACATAGTGTTAGGGTCATGGTTAGGGTTAGGTATCATTAATAAGCTACACATTCCACGCCATCTTACTAATACCTGCTAACCCTAACATTAACATTGCCCCTTATTTCGGAAAAACTCTTTCTGTAATACTACCACTGTACAAGACAGGTCAGATACACATACACAGACACGTACACACTACACTAAGTCCATCCCCTTACTCAAACCCTAACCCATAGACACTCCCACCACTCTAATGATGAAACCTTCAGAATATCTGAAAGTTGTGGCATTAGTTTCCCAAACTCACTCTTACCTTACCTGCATTCATTTGATGTTCCATTCATTAAAATGTTGATGAATGGAACTCTCAAGGGCATTTTACATTCGTTCATTCTATCAATCAGCAGACAATTCAGCATAATAAATGACAAAGTACAGCTATGTAAGTAAACCTACCATAATGCAGATGTTTGAATAATTACTGTGGCAGTTGCCTAAGCTATCCTGTACAGGATACAACAGCTGTCCAGCTTCCAAAGCTTTCAGGACATCTTCCATGCACCCAAACTCTTTGTTAGCTTGAGATGAGCTGTCTAAAAGTCAGGTTTGGGAGCCAAGCCTTTCAGAGCACTCATGTCAACAGAAGGGGGAAGGCTAAAGCCCTGAGAGTACAATGCTAAGAATATAACAATAAAAGGTCCACAGGCAGGCATAAAAAAACACACACAAAATAAGGGGGGTGGAGGGGGGAGATGCTACTGCAGCATAGATGATTCAAACATCTACTATTATGGAAAGTTTATTTACACAACTGTACTATGTTCTTCATATGGATCACTGCTACAGTAACCTAAACTATATGGGTAGATTACCATAGATTAACATGACTGGGAGGAGAAGGATGAGGATCAAGCAGCCTCAGAGAATGATCCCAGCAAAGCCTTTTCTAGACCTAGAAAAGGAATCTAGTTTATAGCACTTTGTAAAAGTATGCACAGAAAATCTAGTTCTGTTTCTAGAATGCTTCTAAAATCCACCCCTTTTCAAAAAGCCACAGATGAAGCCAAGGTCTTGCTAGAGTGAGCCTTCACCCTGATGGGAATTGTTTTGTTGTGGTGGGTATAACAAAAAGTAATAGCATGAAACAACCATTTTGAAATAGTCTGTTTTGACACAGGTTGTCCTTTGTTCTTACTTTCACAAAAAACAAACAACTGATCAGAAGTTCTAAATGATTTTGTTCTGTCAAGATAGTACCTGAGATGTCCGTGGACATCCAAGGTATGGAATATGCCTTCTCCCTCATTTTAGGTTTTGGAATGAAGATAGGGAGATGGATAGCTTGGCATAAGGTAAACCTGTATATCACTTTAGGCATAAATGAAGGATTAGTTCTTAAGGAAACTATCTTTGTTGAAGAAGAAATAAGGTTGACCCAGCATGAGACCTTTCAATTCAGAAACTTTTCTTGCAGAGGTTAGAGCAATTAGTAAGATTGTTTTCTATGTTAAGAACATCATGCCAGCCTGATGAGCTGGTTCAAGTGGATCATGAGTTAGTTTATCTAACAGAAAATTAAGATACCAAGATGGCATTATCTGTTTCCTATGAGGCTTCTTATGTAACACCCCTTTCAAAAACATGTTCAGATGAGGTAGCATTGAAATAAGGGATTCATGGATAGACATGCTGAAATGGCCAGTAAATGTACCTTGATTGAGGAGTAAGTCATGTCATATGGTAGGAACTTAAATACTGCTAAAACAGAAAAAGCCCTAAATAGCCCTAAATGGGTGCTGTTTTTTGATGGCATCAACTAGAAAACTTTTTCCATTTGCTAATATATGATTTTCTGGTAATAGGCCTTCTTGTTTCCAATGCATACCTGCTGCACATCCTGAGAAAAAAAAAAGTGCCCAAAAGGTATTACAAGTCTATCATCCAGGCAGTCAGATGTGGTCATTTGGGATTAGGATGTATCAAACATCCCTGATCTTGTGTGAATAAATCCAGTCTGTGAGAAAGCTTGTGGCAATTGCCCCTGGCCACTTGACCATTTCCAAAAGAACAGAGAACCACTGTTACCTGGGCCCGAAAGTAGTCACCACAATTATCTTTGTGGAGTCCTTCTGAGTCTTCAGAATGACCTTGGATAATAGTGGAAAGAGTGGAAAGCCATACAGGAACATTACTGTTCATGGAGCAGAAAATGTATATGTTTCCAGGCCTTCTTGCATAGAATCCTAGAGCAAAATGTTGCCAACTAATTATTGTGAGTGCAGGCAAATAGATTTATTTGAGGTGTTCTCACAGATGGATCAAATCTTGAAAGACTGTTTGATTCAATTTCCATTCATGAGGGTCAGTCTTTGTCCTGCTCAACTTGTATGCCGACAATTTTGGCCTGGCAGTATAAAAGATGCCTGTATAGTGAGATAATGATGAAAAGCCATATCCCAGACTACCATGGCCGGTCTGCACAGAGGGTGATATCTGGTTCCCCATTGCTTGTTTATGTACCACATTACTGTGGTGTTGTCTGTAAACACTTAACGAGGTCTCAGGGACCACAAGCAGTAGGGAGAATTTAGAACATTTATAAGAGCGAACATCTATGTGTTTTGGTCTGTTTTTTTTGTTCCAAAGACACTGCACTTTTATCCACATAGACACTGCTCACCAAGCAAACTCTGAGACCCCTGTTTTGACTGACTGAACTGGAGGAGAAAGGGAGAATGGGAGACTTAGATTCAGAGAAATTTGGTGCCTCTACCACAAAATTTCCCCTTTCACAAATCCCAAAACTGGAATCTGAAATGTCAGAGAAGTTGATGCTGGGACTATAGAGATTTCATGTACTATTGGGTTTTTCTCATGTGGAGTCTTGCAAAAGATATCCCGAGTATCAGAGAGCCCATCCGACCTCTAATCCCGAGAAGTTCTTTTCTGAGTTGGTAGTCTAAGTGGAGAAACTCATGAATAGATTTAAATACAGATCTATTTTTCCTGTGAAAAAAGGTCTCTGAACTCAGGAGACCAAAAGATACCCCAGGAAAACAAACTCATAAGAAGGAGTCAGACAAGACTTCTTGAAGTTATCTTGGAGTCCCAACCTGTGCAGAAGATTCCTTACCTAAGTGGAAGATTCCTGACACTTTGAAAATACTCTATAAATGTAAGCAAGTTGTCTAAATATGGAACAATATGAAAACCTTGCAGTCTGCAGTAAGCTGTCAAATGAGCTAGACCCTTTGTGAATACCCTTGGAACAGCAGATAGACCCAAGGGAGAAGTGAACATGTGATCTAGACACAGAAAACCTTAAGAAATATCTGAAATCTGAAACTAAAGAAATGTGTTTATATGAATCTTTTAAATCTAAGGTCACTCGAAAACTCAAACTGGGAATGAAGATTAAGAAGTTGTGAAGATACAGCACTTTGAACTAGAGAACTATCACAAACAGATTCAGAAAAGAAAGATCCAGAATTGGTGCCCAAGAATCTTCTTTTTTAGGCACCAGGAACACTCTGGAATAAAATCCTTCCCTTCACTGAGGAGGAGGTACAGCTTCTATCACAACCCAAGCAAGCATATGCTAAATGACAGGAGGGAAAATAAAAAACCTGGTCTGATAAGTGAAGAAGAATTCATTGGAAAGGAGAGAGAAACTCCCACTGTAATTTGTAACCTAAATGAATTACTCTCAGAACCCATCTGTCTGTAAGGAAAGAGGGAAAAATGGGGGTTCAGACTTTATGGAAGGATTAGGGGACTGTCAGAGTGGTGCTAATTTGTGTTGGGGCAGGGAGGTTAGAAATTCTTTATATAATGCTTCAGACTGATTAGACTGCCCTTTGTTCAGAAGTGTTCTTCTTCCTTTTTGGACCCTCCCTGCCATTGCTTTTTAAACATTTGCTTACCAGCAGCCTGCTGGAACTGTTTATTTTGCTTTTTAAAGAAAGACAGGATTAAGGAGCTGTTTCCTGTGGTCCAGAGGTGCAAGGTTTGATTCCTTCAGCCTCCATTTTCTAACTGTGTGACTCTGTGTAAGTCACTTAACCAGACACTGCTCCCAGACTGTCTGAAAAAGGTGCATGGAGATGAGTGCTCTACCCTGGAAATCAAATACAAATAAAATCAAATAAACGTGGAAGGAGCATTCAATCATTTGGCAAACACAGAAGAGGGCTGAACAATCTGTGAGATCCCTTGAATCAGCTTTCCTTTCTCATCACACTTATTAATAACCTATGCAGCAGAATGTCCAAAAACTAGTTTTCTCTCCAAGGAAGAATTCCAAATGTCACATTTGAAATCCTTTGGGAAGTTTTGAAAATGCAGTGAGGCAAACCTCATCTTAATGGTTTCAGTTGCAGCAGTCCTGGTGGTAGCATCAGCAGAATCATGAGCACATTTCAAGCAGTGGGTGGTCACTTGATACACAGAAGACATCAAGTTACACAAGGTAGACTTCTCCACACACAAGGAAACAGGTGCCCAAATACTCCTCATACTCTCACAAGAGGCAAGCATAAACTTCAACATAGGAGTTTGACAGTGTAGCATAAGAATGCATATTTTTTCCAAAATTTATCAAAGGCCTTCCCATCCCTGTCAGAAGGAGATAGATTAGTATTTTTTAACACTTTTATTGAATTATCACTTAAGACTTAGGCAGACATACATTTATATGAAAGAAAACAGACCATATTAACTTGTTCACACTTACAAACATACAGCACATATGTGTTTTTATATAACTATTATAACTCCAACATTACATAAAAAGAAGTTATATACTCACCACAACGTTCCATCTGTGTTGTCCATTTTCATTCTTCCTCAACATACGGGTTTGGATCCAACCCACGGATCTGACTTGGATGCTTTTTACAACTCATGGCTTACTGCAAACTCTCAAGCTCCTCCCTTACCCATAATGCCATGGTCTCCCTCCATAACTCAGATCTTGTTTGCTGCTCTTTATTTCTAAACATATATATATATATATTTTTATATAGATATATATATATATATATATATATATATATATATATATATATATATATATATATCTAGGAGTCCTTCATTTGTTCAAACTTTCAAATGTTCGAAACTCATAAGGCCGACACCATATGAGCGAACGTTTGAAAGGCCGACAAATGATAGAGGAGATCCAGCTACAGTGCGGGACTGGGAGATTCCCCTTTCCTGCACTGTAGTGCGACCTCAGAGTGAGAATATTTAAGTAGCAGGGGATGTGGGGGGTGCACACACAGTTTTACTGTGTTTACAGGTAGGTAAATAGTGCTATTTCAGGATGTCGGTCTTTCGGAATGTCGATCATATGGTGTCAGCCATATGAAAGTCAGCATTCTGAATGGTCAACATTTGAAGTAGACCCATATATATATATATATATATATATATATATATATATATATATATATATATATATATATATACAGAGGTCTACTTGAAAACACAGACGACGAAAACACAGAGACCGGAAGATCCACAACTGAGATGACCGACAGTTTAAAAGTATGAAACTTTACATGCCCGACAAACCACAATCCCAACAATCAACTAAACAAAGCAAGTACCTTTTCCAAAAAACACACACACAACACAAGCACACCAAAAACCTTACAAACCTACACTAAACCTTACATACACAACTATCTATGCACTAACCTCAACCCAAATCCTAACCCTAAGGTCCGTCACTATCGCACACTCACCTAACCCGTGCCCTAACCATAACTCACTTAACCAGCCCCTAACTCTAAAGTCTGTCACTATCACACACTTACCTTACCCGCACCCCAACCCTAACTCACTTAGCCCGCCCCTAACCCTAAAGTCTGTCACTATTGCACACTTACCTTAACATGTCAGTGTTCTCAGCGTTGGGCTTTTAAACTGTTGGTCATCTCAGTTGTTGATCTTCCGGTCTCTGTGTTCTTGTCATCGGTGTTTTGGTGTGTTGGTGTTTTCAAGTAGACCTCTATATATATATATATATATATATATATATATATATATATATATATATATATATATATAAAGAGACCACTAACTACAGCTCAAAAAGAGGAACATTGGCTCCTCCAGTTTTCTCTCGTTCTTCCAGTAATCAAAAAAAGCACAAAAGGAAGGGGAGGGGTGGAGGGAGAATGAAAATGGACAACATAGATGGAATGTTATAGTGAGTACATAACTTCTTTATCTGATGTTGTCAATTTTCATTCATTCTTCAACATGTTCGACTGAGTCCCCAGCTACCTGAATCCCAGGTGGACTCTAAGAAAGGATATTCCTGAGTACTGCTGAGCCGAAGGCTGCCCTTCCCCTTGAGACCAGATTAACTTTGTAATGAGAAAGAAAAGCATGAGGATTAGCCTAAGTGGCTGCAGCACAAACAACCATGGAATATCTGGATATAAATACTGAAGTGGTTGCCATGGATCTGGCTGAATGAGCTCTCAAAGGTTTTGGCAGGAACAAACCCAATTTATTTTAGATAAAAGAAATGCAATCAGTTAACCACTTGGCTAAGGTTATTTAGGTAACTGACTTTCCCCAATCTTAATTCTAAAAAGAAAACAAATAATTTATCTGATTTTCTGAATTTGTCAGTTCTGTTCAGATAGAAATGTAACTTTCTGTGAATGTCAAACAAAATGTAAAAAGCATTTCCCTTTGTTGGAGAAATTGGGGAAGAAGACTGGAAGATTAATGGATTGAGTAATGTTGGATCCTGACACCACCTTAGAAAATATGGGATGGTTCTTATAGACATCCTATCTTTATGAAAAATCAAATAAGGAAGTTTAGAAGATAAGGCCTGCAGTTCTAAAAGTTTCTTAGCCAATGTAATGGCTACCAAAAATATAATTTTCCAAGTTAAAAACTTCACATTTAGCAGCTGGTTCAAATGGTGACTGAGTTGGGGTTCATAAGACTAGGTTCAAGTCTTATGGTGGGGTAAGATCTTTAAACCGTGTTTCAGTAAAAAGGTTCCTTTAATAAATGCCTTACATAGTTGCGATGAAGCTAAGGAAGAGCTGTTAACTCCAACATGAAAATTAGAAAAAGCAGCCAATTGTACTTTAACTGTTGAACAACTAGCCTTTTCATTAAAAATAGTAGCCAAAAATTCAAGAACCTTTGGAACTAGTGCTGAAAAGTGGTTGATGTCTTTCTGCTGAGCCCAAATAAACCTTTTCATTTACTTTTGCAAATCTTTCTAGTGGAAGCTTTTTAGGAAGACAACGGAATATGATGTACAAGGGAAGAGAGCCTGGGTTGTCTAGCTATCAATGAAATTGGAGAAACCATGCAGTCAACTTTAAGCCCAAACAGGGTCAGCCTTAGCCAAAATGGCACCCTAGGCAAAGTAGTGCTCTGGTGCCCCTTAAGCCCCACCCACACCATACTCATGAAACACCCCTATTTGAGCTGCACTCACATGTAGGTCCCTCCAAGAAAGCCACTCTAGTCATTTCCTTAAATTATTTAAACGCAAAGGAAGAAAAAGATACCTCTGCAACTACCTTTGCATACACATTTCCTACTTTAAATACCAGAGCCTGATCATGGTCAAATATGGCCCTAGGCAGGGTAATAGACTGCCCCCCCCCCACAGCAGCCCCTCCTGCAGCAACCCCCTACCCTCCAAGCAGCAGCCCCCTCCTCAGCCATTCCAATGTTCCATTATTTGGACAATTATCACCAGTTACTACACAGACTGTTCAAATCTATCAGTCTGCATACTGTTCTCTTATTTGCTTCTACAGTTATTACAGATATTGAAATAAAATAGCACAGATAGCCATTTGCTAAACAAACAATACAGTCTTGCGATGAAAACAGACTTAGCATGAGCAGTAAACTTCTCTGCCCTTGAAATTCACATTCATTGAAATGGGAAACCCCACATTAATTGAAACGGCATGAAAACCCACATCCGTAGAAAATGCATCTGGCCAGTGGAGAATTAAGTTTACCTTTGCACTATTTTCAAACCATTGGCTCCTTACACACAATTTTAGGGCCACACATACATGTATTTATTCTTTGATTCAGGTTCCTGATTTTATTAAATTCTATTCTTTGCATAATACAGCACCACTTGCTAGAATGTGTTTTAAATTTGTAGTTTTAAACATTCTTTTAATAAACAATGAAACAAAATATATGAAGCAATAATGACAAAACTGTCCAATTCAGAACATTTCCATCATAAAAGTGTACTCAAACGTCTGTCATTACAATCCATCCTTATCAGTAAATATGCAAAATCTCTGCAGAAGTAAAAGCCATCTAAATCATTCCACATTAAAGAGATGTGTAACTAATGAAGAGGTTGCTGCTAACAAACAAGTTTATACTTCATTGTTTCATCTACAAAGTGCCTGCTGCCCTTAAAGAATCAACTGCCTATGTTACATTAAAAAATAAGCTTGCAATAGGGAATGAATGGGAAACTGACAACAGGTTCATACTTACTAGGTATCTCATCCAAAGGAGGGCATTCTCATGAATGCAGCATCAACCTCCTTTAAAGTACAACACAGTACAGTATCAGCAATCCGCACTCAGCTCCTTGTAAAATCCACTTGACACTCAACTATATCTATCAACTTTGCAGCACAAGAAATCTAGAAAAAGCCAGAATTTACTGGGGAGGGGGACAAAGGCCCAAAACCAGGGACTTATTTTAAACATTACTTGTATAATCTTAGAAATTTGCTAGAATAAAATGCTATGTGTTACCATGCATTTCCTGAAAGATAGGAAGACTGAAACAAATGGCTCTCATTATTTAGTGAATTTAGTTCTCACTGATTTGCCAGAAAACCACAAATTGTAAGAGAACAGACCAAAGGTATGAGCCAAACATGAAAATCTGGAAAGCTGAAAGCTATGGATTCAACTCCTTGCATCACAAGTGGTGGAACGGGTAGAGAAGTCAGGCTATTATTTCTTGTACCTAAGGTACAGGGTTTGAGCCTGAGTAACACCACCAGGTATACTTAACTAGGGCATTTTACACACACACACATATATCTCGACAACAAACACATGCCCATATCATGACAACAAATACCCATATCTCGACAACAAACACATGCCCATATCTCGGCAGCAAACACACACAGACAAGCCCATATCTCGGCAACAAACACACACACAACCCCATATCTCAGCAACAAACACAAACACACAAACCCATATCTCGGCAACAAACAGACACAAGCCCATATCGTGGCAGCAAACACACTCAATCCCCCCAAGACCATATCTTGGCAGAAAACACACCGATCACCCCCAACAGCCCATATCTCAGCAGCAGCTCCCCCATATCTCGGCAGCAAACACACAGACACCCCCAACAGCCCATATCTTGGCAGCAAACACAGCAACAGCAATTCCATATCTCGGCAGCAACCACACACCTTACTTGAAGCAGCAATTCTCTTTCCATCTTGGCAGCACCTTGAGCAATTCCAGAAGCTCCATCTCAGAAGCAAGCAATTGTAATTTCCTGGTAATGTTTTAAAATTGTGCGGGCTTGAGCAGGATGGGCGGCGCAGTGGTGCAGCGGTTAATGCTGTCGCCTCACAGCAAGAGGTTCTCCAGTTCGATTCTCGGCTGGGGTGCCTTCTGTGTGGAGTTTGTATGTTCTCCCTGCGTTCGCGTGGGTTTCCTCCGGGTACTCCGGTTTCCTCCCACATTCTAAAGACATGCTTCTGGAGCATTTCTCCCCGGGCCTCCGCTGAAAACAGGATCTGTGGAACCTAGCCAGACTTTCCCAGTCAACAAATGATAAATAAAATAAAATAAATAAATAAAAAAATGTCTGAATGCCTGCACAGACATGAGCGGATATGATGCTATGGGACCATCAAACTGTGAGTAAATGTGGCAGTCCCACCTATGGCAGACCCCCCCATTTAGCTACTCCACTGGTCGGTCGCCCCTCCCCCTCACCATGGTTCCACACCCTTCTAACACATGATACAAAATAAAATAAATTAATTAAAATACTAAAAAAGTAACTTAATTAAAATTGTGCTCTTTACATGGCTGGCCTATATGGCGCCCTAGGTGGTTGCCTAGTTCACTAATGCCAAAGGCTGGCCATGGGCACAAAATATCTGGATGAATCATGCCTGTTGGATGAGACAGAAGATCTGGAATTGCATCCAGGTTCCACGAGGGATGAATCAGATAAGGCCAGAGGAAGGGGGAACCAAATCTGATAAGGCCAATAAGGAGCAATGAGGATTATTACTGTGTTCTTCAATTGAGATGCTTTCTGAAGAAACTTGGGGATCAGGGGAGTTGGGGAGTAAGCAAAATAGAGAGTGAGGGGCCAATCATAGAGTAGAGTGTCTCACAGTGACTCCCCTAGTGGGGGATCAGTGAAAAAAACCTGCTGCACTGTTGTTGAGGGGAGATCCAAAAAGGTTGCAGCATGGTTAGCCCCAGTGATGGAATATCTTCTCCACAATTTTATTTATTTATTACATATGTTTACTAGGAAAGTCCTCTGGGCCATAAAGTGCCCATTTTCAGTGGAGGTCCGGGGAGAAAAGTTCCACAGAGATATTTACATACAGTTTGATAAAGCACAAGTTACAGTACAAGAGTTCCACAGAGGTACAGACATAGAATTTCATAAAGCACAACTAACAGTACAATACATACAATGTGATGAAAATACAAATACAACATAACAGTTTTGTCAGATTTGAACTGATAATTTTCTTGTTGAGAGACCACTTGTGAGGCAGTACAATGGACCTGCTCAAGTTGTCCGCTATCACGTTGGATTTCCCCAGAATGTGCATTGCTATCAGAAATTGATTTAATGAGATCACCCATTGCCACACTCTTCTAGCTTCTTGACATAAGGGATATGATCTGGTTCCTCCCTGTTTGTTGATGTACCAGACTACTGCCATCTTGTCTGTCTGAATCGCAATAGTCCCTGAAGGGAGGGAGTCTTGAAAAGTCTGCAGCGTTAGGAGAACTGTTCTCATTTCTCAGACATTGATATGTGTGTTGGCTTCTTCTGGAGACCAGGTGCCTTGGATTGTGTTTTCCAAGAAATGCCCCCCATCCAAATTGAGGTGTGTCCGTGGTCACTATGGTTTTGGGCTGAGGAAGTATGAATGGGTGGCCCTGTGAAATCTGATTGGAGAAAATCCACCACCTGAGATATCTTTTGTATGCCTGAGTTGCTTTGATTTGAGTGGACAAGAGCTGGTACAGAATGGACTACTGAGTTGCCAGGGTCCACTGAAGAATTCTCATATGGTATCTTGCCAAGAGTACTAGAATTATGGCAGTAGACATCAAACCTAACTCCTGTAGAATCAGTTGGGCTGACAGTGACGAGTTTTGAATTATCTTCCTGACTTGAAATCGTATAGTTTGCACTCTTGGCAGGGGAAGGGAGGCTGTCATTGATACAGTTTTGAAAAGCCTGGTATGAATTCTATCACTTCAGTTGGTTCTAGTCAAGATTTGTTGATTGTAATACCTAGGTGAGAGCAAAATTAGAGTACACAATCTCTCACTTTGATCAGTAGATGCCTAGTTGGAGCAGTAATAATGAGTCAGTCTTCCAGGTAAGGAAACGCTCAGAATCCGTGCAGTTTCAAGTGAGCTACTACTACTGCCATGCATTTGGTGAACACCCTGGGTGCTGTGGTGAGGCTAAAGGGCAGTACTCTGAATTGGTAATGACTGGCTTCCAGCTGGAAGCATAGCTATCTCCTGGATTGCTTGTCATTTTTATATGACAGTACACATCCTGAAGATCTGTTGAGCACATCCAGTCATCCTCATGCTGAAAGGGCAAAACAGACTGAACCGTGACAATCCAGAACTTGGTATGCTGAACCAATTTGTTCAGATTGCTGAGATCCAAACCTGGTCCCCAGTCTCCTGTTTTCTTTGACACTATAAAGAATCTTGAGTAAGTTCTGGACTCTTTCTAGTCTGGTAGGTCCTCTTGGATGGCTTATTTTTCTACCAGTTTTTTTTATTTCCAGAGCTGCTGCTTTCCTCTGACTGGGTGGAATATTGGGAATTTTGTTTACTGTTAAGGGGGGAGGGAAAAAGGTATTATATAACCTCTGGAAATAATCCTCTGCACCCATCCATCTTTTGTAATGCTTAGCCAGGCTCCCTGGTGCAGGGATAGACAACTCCTGACTGCCTCCAGAGGTGGGCAATCAGGCCTCCTTTCAGGAGCACTGATAGTGTCTGCCAGAGAAAGAATCTCTGGAGCCCTGGTTCTGCAGGCCTCCTCTGCTGCATGTGTGGCATATTTTTTTACAGTTCCCCCCTCTGCCCCTGGGGGAACTATCTTCATGTGGATCATGGAAAGGACCCTGGGACTTTCTGAACCACATCTTCTAACCACCTAGTTGATTCCTAGAGAAAGTTATTTGAGGGACTGAAATATGTACACCCACTAAAGATGGGGTCTTACCATCTTGCCCACACCTGGAGAGTGTGTCCTTCACTTTGGGGCCAAACAAAGAACTTATGTTAAAAGGAGCATTGATGAAGGAGGACTTAATGAGCTCTGCAAAATCACACAGGTGCATCCAGACATGCCTCCTAATGGAAATGCCTGAACCCACCACCCTTGAGGTACCTTCCGCTGCATCAGAAATTAACCTCATGGATGAGTTAGTAACGGACTGTAAGGTAGCCAGCTGTGATACAATGGATGTCTGTGCCTCATCAGTTACTGCTCCTGAGAGAGATTTGGAGAGCTCTTTAATCAAATCCCTCTGTAGTCTGGTAAAGTGTGCCAAACAGTTCAGTGACCTCAGGCATTTCCATTAGGAGGCATGTCTGGATGCACCTGCTTTACCAGAAAGGCTCATCCAGACTCTGCTACACTTTGCTGTGAAGGAAAGGTTAGTTTGCTGTTATTTTTTGTATTTCTGTATTGCCTTTCTATATTTTGAATACTGTAGTTTGTTTTCTTTACCTTGTGTTTTGCTTGCATTCTGTTTAACAGCATATTAAAACTTCAAAAGAGACCACAGCTCTCTCTGTTCTGAGTCAGGCAGAAATAAGAACTGATTAATTAAGGACTCATTCATAAGACAGAAAAGGTCACTTAAGGTTAATCACTTGTTAACAGAGGGGGTGGAGCTAGGAACTAAAATTTCTATTTAAGGAGTAAACTAAAACATTTCAGAGCTTTACCAGAAAGGCTCATCCAGACTCTGCTACACTTTGCTGTGAAGGAAAGGTTAGTTTGCTGTTATTTTTGTATTTCTGTATTGCCTTTCTATATTTTGAATACTGTAGTTTGTTTTCTTTACCTTGTGTTTTGCTTGCATTCTGTTTAACAGCATATTAAAACTTCAAAGAGACCACAGCTCTCTCTGTTCTGAGTCAGGCAGAAATAAGAACTGATTAATTAAGGACTCATTCATAAGACAGAAAAGGTCACTTAAGGTTAATCACTTGTTAACAGAGGGTGGAGCTAGGAACTAAAATTTCTATTTAAGGAGTAAACTAAAACATTTCAGAGCTTTACCAGAAAGGCTCATCCAGACTCTGCTACACTTTGCTGTGAAGGAAAGGTTAGTTTGCTGTTATTTTTGTATTTCTGTATTGCCTTTCTATATTTTGAATACTGTAGTTTGTTTTCTTTACCTTGTGTTTTGCTTGCATTCTGTTTAACAGCATATTAAAACTTCAAAAGAGACCACAGCTCTCTGTTCTGAGTCAGGCAGAAATAAGAACTGATTAATTAAGGACTCATTCATAAGACAGAAAAGGTCACTTAAGGTTAATCACTTGTTAACAGAGGTGGAGCTAGGAACTAAAATTTCTATTTAAGGAGTAAACTAAAACATTTCAGAGCTTTACCAGAAAGGCTCATCCAGACTCTGCTACACTTTGCTGTGAAGGAAAGGTTAGTTTGCTGTTATTTTTGTATTTCTGTATTGCCTTTCTATATTTTGAATACTGTAGTTTGTTTTCTTTACCTTGTGTTTTGCTTGCATTCTGTTTAACAGCATATTAAAACTTCAAAAGAGACCACAGCTCTCTCTGTTCTGAGTCAGGCAGAATTTTCCCTCCCTCCCACCCATTTAAGTTGTCTTGTTAAATACCACTGTCTTTCTAGTTGCCCGCCTCTTATGTTAATCTGACCATATATCTCATTTCTCTCTACTTTCACTGGCTTATATGAGTAATCACAAAACCATCACTTTTGAAATCCCACCCCTTGAATTATTTAAATTTATTGGCCATCCTACAGTATTTCATAGTACCAAAATACAAAAGTAACCACCCCTTTCAGTCCATCTTGCTGTTTTAAAAATAGTAACTCTCCACTAAACCTTAACTTTTTAAACAGGTAAAACTCAAGTTACCTACTTTCATATCTAACTTCTCTAGTGCACACTGCAGAGTGCATTCTTTTCAATCTTACCTTTAAGCATCCCTGTTACTAGCACTTTCTCTAATACCTAAAAGATCATCTCTACTTGACTCCAAGTAGACTTTTCTCTATCTGTTAAACCTAGCACTTGCTCCTACAGTACTTATTACCTTGATACGGCATTCTTATAGATAGCACCCCAAAAGGCAACCCCCATTTCTCGGTCACCACGTCCCCGGAATCTCTTTTAAAGTTTTTGCCTAGTCCTTCTAGCATGTCGAGGGATCAGTTGCTAGTGTCCTCTCCTGCTCAGCTGATGAACCTGGGAATATTGAGGCAATGTTACAATTGCCTCATGTACACAGACAACCCTCTCCTCCTCCCACAAAACACAAATACATGCGAGATGCAACTATACGGCCAGACTGGAGGCTGAGCTCTCAACATAGGACTGGCAAGACCAGTCAGGAGGAGAAGGTTACCACACACACTATAGACCCAGTCTCACATAGTACCATCACAACCTCAAATCATACACATAAACACACAAAGACATACTCGGCTCTGATCAAAATCTACCAAAACAGCAGAGGCCACCAAAGCAGACACCCAAACAACCACCACCTCAGAACACAACACCTGCAACACATAGACCTCACAGTCAGAGTGTCAAACAGTCACAGCCCTTAAGGCCAAACACAATGCCAGACACACTAGTCATTGGTGACTCCATAGTCAGACACACTGACGTCCCGCTCACCAGACTGAGTAAGGAGAAGGTCACAGTAAGCTGCCTGTCTAGAATAAGCACTCAGGTCTCTCAACAGCAGGTACAAATATGACTCAGTCATTGTCCACGCTGGTGTAAACGAGCTGAGACGTGCGGTCTTGGACTACATGAAAAGAGACATTGAGGAGCTCTCTGATTATGTAGCCCAGGCAGGTATGACCCTGACCTTGAGCAGTATCCTACCTTCATCAAGAATGATGCCACAATACAGAGATAAGATGATCAGCTTTAACAATTGGCTTAAACTCTGGTGTCATTCAAAGGGGATCCAATGTCTGTCTGCCTGGGATGACATGCTGGACAAGCCACTTGCACCTGTCACCCTGGGATTCCGGATATTGGCAAAGGCTCTTGCCACCCCATAGTGCCTTTTTAGGCAAGGCTCAAATTCTAAACCTACCACCCTAGAACACAAAAAGGAAAAACTAAGGGTAATGCTGCTCAATGCCAGAAGTCTAAATCTCAAAATGCACGCACTCGAGGCCCTTCTCAGTATGGAGAACATCGATGTCTGTGCAGTGACAGAAACCTGGTTCAAGGCTCCTGAGAGCACCCCAGCACTATCAGGTTTTACCTCTTATCATGCGTTCGCCCCAAAATCCGGACAATACCAAGAAAGGAGGGGGTATCCATATTCATCAAAGACACCCACACCTCAAGACTGGTGGCCGATGCATCGGAGACCATCCAGGTGCAATTAACCATAGGCAAGACTGCTCTGCAAATTGTAGCATGTTACAGGCCACCCTCACAAACTCAGGAACCTCACATGGCCTTCCTGAAAACACTAGAGGGGATAAATGTATCTCCAAACACCATCATACTAGGTGACTTCAATTACCCTAATATAGACTGGGAACACTACTCAAGCCCAAACACCCTAGCCCAAAAGTTTCTGGAATTCATAAACTCAAATGCCATGGAACAACTAGTCACCATCCCCACAAGAGGAGAAAACATACTTGATCTCATCATCACGAACATGGGAGCACAATGTTCAACACCGAAGTATACCCTCACTGGTGAGATCAGATCACAAACTAATCTCGCTGGAGGTCCTCATCCCACCCCACCTGAAATAAAAAGACCACAGTAAAGAACTTCTCGAAGCCGACTTCACACTTCTAAAGACTAGTGTGGTCTCCTTTAAGGCCCCGAGCCGCGGAAAACAGTACCCAAGCCGCTGAATCACTTACAAATGCCTTCTACCAGCACCTGCAGGACTGCATGGATAAGGCAATCCCAAGCAAAACAAAGACTCTTTGTACCAAAGGCAAGCGTCCACTCTGGTGGACCCCAGCCATAAACAAACTCTACAACAAAGGAGGAAGCTACTACAAGATAGAGCAAAATCCTTAAAAGGTAAGACACTCTTGATCACTATAAGTAAAAACTAAGAGCTCTCATAAAATCGTCCAAAGCAAATTTTGAGAGAAAAATAGCTAAAGACTCAAAAGACAATCATAAGGCCTTCTTTAGCTATGTTAGAAACCTGGGAGGAAACTCCCAGATATGCTCAGAACTAGTTCAAAATGATGTGAAGATTACTGATCCTACAGACATTGCCAACATACTGGCTGACAGGTTCAGTGCAAACTTCTCCCCTCCCCAAAAGGAGAGATATCTATACCAAGCGATTGCAGTCCCCCAAACATCTCCATCACCCAAGTGAGAACTGCTCTCTCCAAAGCAAAAAACAGCATCCATGGGACCTGATGGTGTCCCCGGCTGTGTGCTCCACGAACTCAACGAGGAATTAAACCCACAGCTAGGACAGCTGTTTAATCATAGTCTTACCTCTGGATCCCAGGAGTGGCGCACTGCAACTGTGGTCCCACTTCACAAAGGCGGTGCCTCCACCGACCCTGAAATTACCGCCCATTAGCTTGACAAGCCTTATCTGCAAAGCCATGGAGAGGATCATAATGGACCTCATAAATAAAGACATAGGGAATTTGCAGACTTTGGATCCATCCCAGTTTGGCTTTGTCAAAGGCAGATCATGCCTTCTAAACTTGGTTGACTTTTTCGAAACAGTCACCAAAGCCATTGATGAGGGAAAGGCAGTCCATACAGCCTACCTCGATCTGGCGATACAATACCCCACTCGGGTATCATTGAAAAACTCATCAGCTTAAATGTTAACCCATACATCACAAGATGGGTTGCAAACTGGCTGAGTGACAGAACCCACAGGGTCAGAGTTGCTGGCGCCATGTCAGACTCAAAGCCTGTCACAAGTGGTGTACCACAGGGCTCAGTCCTGGGCCCACTCTTGTTTGGCATCTACTTTGTACAAGCAAACACAGGAGGGTTATGGCTGACAAAGTTTGCAGATGACTGCAAACTGGGCCATAGTAGAAAACACATCTGACACAGATATCCTTCAGAAGGGACTCACAGAAACGGATAACTGGTGCCAGAGCCATGGCCTAAAGTTAAATGCCAAAAATGCATAGTCATACCCTTCGGGAAAAACAAGGTTACCCCTAGCTACCAAATAGGTGGCAATCCACTGAGTACAGAAGAAGTTATCAGGGACCTGGGGACCCAGGTTGATAGTAGTCTGTCATTCGACACCCATGTAGCTAAAGTAGTTAGGAAGACCTTCTACATTGCCCACCTTATCATGAAGGGATTCTCATCTAGATCAAGGGAGGTCATAGTCTCCCTATACTCATCACTCATCAGACCAATGATTGAGTACAATGCCCCATTCGGAATGTATCTGACCCGACACTTGCAGCAGCTGGAGAGGCCACAAAAGTTCCTCACCAAAAGGATAAAGGGTCTCAAACATCTGTCCTATGCTGCCCGACTGAAAGAACTCCAGCTCTATTCAGTAAACACCATGCGCCATCGCTGCTTCAGAGGTGACCTTTGCCTAACATACAAGGCCATGTCAAACCCAGATTTGATGAATATGCTTCACCTCAAAAAATCTAGATCCGTCAGAGCCACAAGGGCGGACGACTTAAACCTCGACACAGCTATTAATAGGACGTGTTCGAGGGATAGATTCATCACCCAAAGACTCCTATGCTGTGGAATAAAATCCCGGTATATGTGAGGCAGAGCACTGGCCTTGTTCAAGAGAAATCTTGACCAATGGATGGGAGATCGCAGATATACCCCAGGGATTACCTCAGTGTCACTGCTCAACAGAGGCACAGCAAAATAATGGGTATAGTTCCCCATACTAAAGGGGTGGCGTAAGCCACAAAACTATGGGCTAGGCTTGTAAATGCCCTCGGGCAGATAGCCTAGTATGAACCTATGAACCTATGAACCTAAGCGCGAAAGTCATGGGAGTGTAAGCATGCTTCCCAAATCTGTCCATCTCCCTAGACTCTCTAAGGGGACAAGCAGATGAAACCTGTTCCACAAGTTCTTTCATTGTGGACACTGCCATGATGATGGCATCTACTGATACTCTCTTTCTCCAAAACTCTTTCTCCTTGGGTGGTGCCAGGATCCTATCTGGTCTCTTTGGAATTTGCTCAACAGAATAAGGTTCCTTCCACACCCACCAAGAGATCAACTCAATGACCTCTTTGGTGGGTGAAATCACCCAAGAAGTAGATGGGCCAGACCCAAATGTCTCCAGAAATACTGATTTGCCTTAGGAATGGCTATTAGTAGACCAACCACCTCTTTGCTTAAGGATCTCCAAGATGTCATCAGGTGGTGATTTGGGGGACCCTTCTCCTTCATCATAATCGGTATCTTCTGTGATTGACTCCTGAGAGGAGTCTAAGTGCCTCCTCTTGCACTTTCTCTTCCTAGGGATTTCCTCTGTGGGGTGATCAGGAGAAGTATCAAAAGAAATAAGGATACCCTGCTGAGTGGTCTGGACACTTTGGGCTGGCTGTTTTTGTGTGAAAGAGTGATGAGGCTCATGGCACAAAGACATCTGGGAACCAGATGGAAGATCCAAGGGGGGAGGAACTGCCTGAATTCTGGAAGAGAATTCTCTCTCTAGTGCCTCAAATGCAGAATGCCCTAGGGAGAAGGAAGCCAATGGAGCCAAGGAGACATGCTTCCAGACCATTAGCTCCCTCTGATCCCCAAGGCAGTCCACCTGAGGCAGACATCAGAGACCAGATGTCCAATGCTATAGCACCAAGGGGCAGTGAAGGCTCCAACTGCTTGAGAGGCAACTCCAGAACTTTGAAACTGACAATGGTGCTTTGGCTCTGACATTCATCTGGATCTTACAGCTTCAGAGCCAGTACATTCAGAGAGTTAAATGGAACTAAAGACACCACCATCTTTGGATATGAAATACACAGTCCTGGAAGGCTTGGATCCAAGTGCTCTGAAACCGAAGGATGGATTGGAGAAGGAGCCACAATTGGTGGAGTAACACTGGTGAAGGTCTCCTGGCCTGAAGGGGTAGGAGCTGGGAGAACTCCCATCTGTATCTGCACTGAGAGAAACTTTTTCATCATTCTAGCCACATCACCTCTGTAAGACTCCTGGAAGAAGAAGATAGGGAGAGAGATCTTGAGTGTCACTGCCTCTCTAAAAATGAGGAAGGTAGCTAAGAGGGGATCAGGTCCAGAAAGGACACATAACAGGTCTGGGGGAGCTGTTTCAGCTCTGAGAGAACCATATCCAAAGACACAGACCTAGTATCCAAAGCAGATGGATCTGAGGATTTGGACTTTTGATCTGACTGATTAGAAATCTTCTTGGCTTGCTATTTGCTAGGATCAGAAGATGCAGTGGAAGGTCAAGACAGTTCATGAAATCATTTCCTTGACTCTTTCTGGCCTGCCTTGGAGGGGCTAGCTCCAGCCAGTGATTCAGCAAAACTAATTGGTAGAAGGCCCTTTAAAATCAGCTTGTTTTTCCTATCCACTAAAGGCCTAGGATTAAACGAACTACAAATATCCCTAGGGACTTCCAAATGGGCAGGGCCCAGACAATACATGCAAGAGTCATGAGTGTCAGACAAGGGAATCTTGTGCCCACACTCCTTGCATTTTTTGAATACAGAAAGTTTTTCAGCCATATTCACAGTAAAGAAAATAACATAACAAAGAATAAGTAAGTTTAAGTTTTTTTGTTTTTAATAGGAAAAGTTAAAGGAAAAGACTACCAACAATGGTAGGAAAGATTACCAAAATTGTTAAAGAGGGATAGATAGGGGGAAAAACTACCAGCAATGGTATTAAGGTATGCTAGTGAATGCGTAGGGGTAAGGGGGGTTATAAAAGGACACTAACTTAAAGGAATAGATATATAAGAAAGGGATATATAAGAATGAATAAACTTTAACTTGAAAAACTCACTATAATGCTCAAGAGCTGTCAGAGATCACCTCCATATGTGAAGGCAGCAAACGAGATCTGAGGTATGGAGGGGACCATAGCATTATGGGTAAGGGAGGAGCTCGAGGGTTTGCAGTAGGCCACAAGCTGTAAAAAGTGGCTGAATCCAATCCAAGGGTTGGAACTGAACCCACATGTTGAGGAATGAATGAAAATTGACAACATTAGATATCACTCATTTCTTGCCTTTCCTTAAATCTCATTCTTTCCCCAAAACATTATTCTGTATGCATTGTTTTCACATTTTCCATTTTTTAATGTAATTTGCTCCTACCCTTTTCTAAAGATCCCACTTCCAGTTCTTTAATCAATGTTACAAAATTCACTACTTCAAATTCAGTTGGTTTAGACTTTGATTTCCATTTTCTAATAGTTGCTTTTTTTTGGCAGCTGAAGATCAGAGTGTGTGATATACCTTTAAGAAGCTTTCCAGTGAGTCAGCATATGCATGTAAGTACTGAGCACGTGCAAGCAAGAGTGCCATTTTCAGCAAGCAGCCAGAGTGAGAGCATGCAAGTATGTAGTCAGTTAGATAGTGTTCCTGCCATCCATCCTAATGTATTTGTATACAATAAACTACTTAAACGAATACCCGAGCCTCAACATCTTCTTAATGTGTGTAAGAAGAGTGACATGGTGTCAGAATGGGATCCAGAGTTACAACCACGAGGCAATCGGTTAAAGTTGGAGGAATATACAGGAGTGGATCGTCCCTACTGCTCAAACAACTCGTAAAACAGTCCAGAAATAAATTCCAGGTACTGAAACTTGCTTAGAAAATTTATTTTGCTATAAATATAAAACAAATCACTCAGAATGCTCAAAACAAATTTCTCATTAAATGAAATGTCCGAAACTGTGACATATTGATAAAAATATTCAAAATAATTATGGAATCATTTGAAACAATATTCAAATAGCATAAAACGTACAAAAAGGGAAAACAACTGCATTGTTTTTCATATTAACTAAAGCTATTCAAAATATCTGAAGTGTGCAAAGTGTTTGCAAGTGTGTGCAGTATTACAGTGCAGTTATTTCGCAAAGTACAGTTGTTTCAAAGATTATTTTGCAAAGTACAGTTGTTTCAAAACATATTTCACAGAGTACAGTATCTCGAAGACTTTATTGTGCATTTAAATAGTATTACAAGTACCTGGTGTGTGTGAATGTTTGTACATAATTACAAGGGCCATTTTGCATTATGTTTTACTATAATCTACAGGCATGACAGAAGGATTTTGCAGACCTGTGCTGCTTGTGTTTGATAATATTGCAGAAAATTGGAGAGTGTTTGAGCAGGAATACAATATTTTCATATAGGCTGCTTTTTCTGACAAAGACACATATACAACGGCATTTATTCTGCTAAATTTAGCTGTTTCAGAGGCCATTGAAAGACAGCGTTCATTTGTGTATGCACCTGCTGTGTTTGAAGGGGAGGGGAAAGACTGTCACATAGTGGTACTAGCTGATACAAGGTAAGGCACAGAGTGCTTAAAATGTAAATTTAGAGAAATGTGTAATCCCCAAATGAATATTGCAATGGATGGGCACTTATTTTATACAAGGGATCAAAAGCCTGGTGAAACTTTTGCAGCATCCATAACTGACTTAAGAAACAAGGCTAAAACATACAGATTTGCTGATTTGAGAGATGAGTTGATAAAAGACAGG
Organism: Protopterus annectens; assembly: GCF_019279795.1. Taxonomy (NCBI): domain Eukaryota; kingdom Metazoa; phylum Chordata; order Ceratodontiformes; family Protopteridae; genus Protopterus; species Protopterus annectens. The sequence continues at coordinate 1,017,731,278 of NC_056732.1, read as the reverse complement.
CTTGTGTGTGGTATTAATAATGACATAGTGAGAACAACTTTGCTTCGAAACAGTGATTTAACTTTGAATAAGGCCATTGAGATTTTTCAGATATACAAGCTTACAGAAAAGCACACAAGTATGCTTACAAATGAGAATAGCTGCAGAAGGCACAGTGACAAAGCACATGTTGATAGTATGCAGCATGTGGTTAAAAGAAACAGGCCCAAGCACATGGCAGCTACTGCAGGTCCTATAACAGTCCCTGGGAAACCCAGAGTCTTTCCAGCAAATTCCAGGGCATGCTCAGTGAAGCGTAAGCGTGAGTCAGGAAAGTCAAAACCTGTGCTCCCACCCAGCTTTATAGTCAACTGTTGTAATTGTGGTGGAAATCACAAACCCAAAAGAGAAAAGTGCTTAGCTTTTGGTCAGCAGTGTCTTTCTTGCAATAAGTGGAATAATTTCAAAAGGTTTTGCAAATCAAATAAGGCACATTCTTTTATTAAAACAGGGCATTCCAAGAGGCAAGTTGATGAATTAGAAAGCTGCAGCCCTACTTTTAATGTTGATGGTGTGTCTCTGCTTGGTGAAACAGTCAATGCAGTAGATTTGTGGGCAAAGAATGAAATCTTTTCAACTATTTGGATTAATGGGAGTCCTGTAGAGCTCAACGTAGATACTGGCTCAAAGTGCAATATTATGTCAGCAGAAATGTTTGCTACAGTAAAGTCTGCAGAAGAACTTGATTTGACAACGTTTGTGAAGCTTGTTCCTTATGGTGGTGAAGAGATTCAAACCAAAGGCTCAGTAGTGCTTTCATGTAAGTCTGCTGGGAACAGCTATGACCTGCAATTTTTCATAGTCAAGAGACACATGCAGTCATTATTGGCCTCAGAGACAATTTGAAAATGGGACTGCTTTCATTTAATAAAGAAGTACACCATGTAAGCCTGAATGACAACAACTCATATTTCACCCAAACTATTTTTTTCTGAGTATACTGATATTTTTGCAGACAAAGTAGGCAAACTACCATTTGTTTACTCTATGAAGTTAGACCCAGAGGTCAGCCCGGTTGTCAGGCCAGCACAGAAAATTCTAGTAGCTATGCAGAACAGAGTCAAAGCTGAGCTAGACAAATGGTAACTTGTCCAGTAGAACAACCTACTGAATGGGTATCCTCCATGGTAGTAGCTCATAAGAAAAGCTCAGATGAGATCAGAATTAGGCTTTGTTGTAGTGTATTAACCCACCAGATGCACAGTAGCAAGCACCGCCCAAACCCCGGCCAAAACCCAGTAGCAGGGTGATGTTACAGTGCAGTCATGAATAAGCCATTTCCTGTGTTTATCGTCTGCATGAATATTCATCGGGATCAGCAAGCACATACCACAGAAATGTCACTGAAAATTCAAAGAAATTCAGTAAAAGAAAGTCACTAAACAGACAATATACTGCACTCCCTTAATGAATTAATACATAACTTTAACTGTGCACACTCGTATGTAATACAGACAATGCAGAGGAATCACATTTACAGCTTACAGTACAGTTTGTAGCTAGAAACAGGTTGCATAAAGTAGGAACATTTCAGACAGTCATTGCAAAAGAAGTTAAAAAAATGAAACAGTTTACAGTTTGGAGCTAGAAATGTGCATGGCAATTTAACAAAACTTGCATTCTTGTTATTTACATGATGCAGCCATGTCAAGTCATTACTCAGAAAAACACATGCAACTGCTACTGAGAACTGACTGATATAGTACATAATACAGGAATCATACTGTGACTCTGCACTCCCTAAATTAACTAATAGTGAAAACTGTAACTGTGTGGTCAAAACACATGAAACTGTATGTCAGCACTCCCTTACATTAATTACAGATCAAACTTTCACTGTGCACTCACTGAGTTAGTTATCATCAGTTTGCTTACATAATGCAGGATGTCATTCACCAGAAATTAGCAAAATGAGGCACTGAAGAAACATTACTTTAGTGATCTCCCCATCACCATGTCTTTAGCAAAGTTGTATCAGGAGGGGAACTCATCATAACACAAATGCTCCTGTTATTCAGCTTTTTTATTACATGAATTTTTATGCATAGGTTGATATGTACACACACAGACAGACATATACAAATATTAATTTTTCCCCTTCGCTTTTGCAGGGGTCTCAGCCCCCCTGCACCTCCCTGGGAGGGCTATAGCCCCCACACCTCCCTATTTAAATATACCAACTCTGAGATCACACTACATTGAGGAAGAGGGTAAACTACAGTTATGGTATGAATATTCATGATGTCACAGGCAAATCTGTATGACATGTTAATCATGCATCATTTGCATGCTACATCACAGCCGTTAGGCATGTCAATCACTCTGGCCGTGCCCATTCCTGTGCAAAATGGTTGGTGGGTTAAGAAAGTACAACAAAGCTCAGAATTATGTATTGATCCAAGAGATCTGAAGAAAGCATTAAAAATACCTCATCATCCAATGCGCACAGTCAAAGAGGTTGCTGCCCTCATGCCAAATGCTACTGTTTTTTCTGCCTTAGATGCAGAGAGTTCATTTTGGCAAATTTCGCTTGATTGAAAATTTTCATTATTAACCACATTCGGTACACCATGTGGAAGATACAGATTTCTGAGAATGCCATTTGCAATAAATTCTGCCAGTGAAGTCTTTCAGCAAGAGATGGAGCAAATTTTTTTCTGGCTATCCCTGTGCTATTATAGTAGATGGTATTCTAGTAGGAGGCAATGGTGAAGCCGAACATGACAGAAACCTCAAGAAAGTTCTGGAAAGAGCACATGAAGTAAATCTTAAGCTGAATCCTCAGAAGAGCAAATTCAGGCTATGGGAAGTTACTTATATTGGTCACTTGTTTACCAGTTCAGGCTTAAGACCAGATCCTTCCAAGCAGACAGCAATTCTTGAGATGTCAGCTCCAGATAATGTCCAAGACCTGCAACATTTTCTTAGTAAGGTCAACTATCTAGGCAAATTCATTCCAGATTTAAGCCAACTTTCAGCACCGTTCAGAGAGCTGACATGCAAAGATGTAATTTGGTCATGGTCAGAACAGTACCAAAGAGTATTTGATGTCTTGAAACAGAAAATTGCTAACCACCAACTCTCAGCTACTATGAAGTTCACAAACCAGTTACTCTTTCCTGTGATGCTTCTAAATTTGGTCTATGTACAGCCATTCTTCAAGAGGATAGACCAGTAGCCTGTGCTGTGAGAACTCCTACCCAAACCAAGGTGCAGTATGCCCAGCCTGAGAAAGAGCTTTTGGCAACTGTGTGTTTGCATGTACAAAATTCCATGATTATATTTATGGTCGACCTATCCAGATCAAAACTGACCACCATCCTTTAGATACTATTTTGAGAAAGCCTATGTATACAGCTCCAGCTAGACTGCAACGCATGATGCTCAAATTGCAGAAGCACAATTTCAGTCTTGTTTACACAAAAGGCAAACTTCTTTATCTTTCTAATACTTTATCCAGATTACCCGGAAAATCCACTGAACAGCATAACAATGAGCAACTTGATTTTGAGGTCATGGAAGTGAGAACTTTTTCTTCCACACATCTTGATGAGCTCAGAACTCACACAGCTTCAGATCCAATTCTTCAGAAACTAAACCTCTTTATCAGTCAAGGATGGCCTTTGACACAATCTTGTTTACCAGTAGAAGTGCAACCTTATTTTCCATACAGGGATGAGATTTTGTCAGACAATGGTATCATCATGAAAGGTCCTAAAGTGATTGTTCCGAAGTCCTTGTAACAAGAGTATATTAAGATCTTGCATCATGGCCGCCCATGAACTGTTTCTACCAAAAGAAAGGTGAGAGGTCTAGTATTTTCACTTTCTATGTCAAGAGATATTGAGAAAGTACTTTTATCTTGTTCAGTATGTAATAGTACAAAGGCGCATCAACAAAAAGAACCACTTCAGTTAAGCCACATTCCTGAACTACCTACAGATATCTTTGAGTGGAATGGTCAATACTACTTGGTGTTAGTAGACTCTTATTCAAACTGGTTCGAGACTGATCTACTTCCCAACCTAATTTCCACTACTGTCATTACTAAGTTGGATCAATTTTTTTCTGTCCATGGTAGTCTGCACAGTTATTTCTGACAATGGTTCACAGTTTACAAGTTAGCAGTTGAACAGATTTGCAGAAGAGTGGGACTTTGTTTATATTGTGAGTAGCTCCGAATACCCTAAGTCTAACAGACTGGCTGAACGTGCAGTTCAAGTGCAAAACAACTGTTAGAGAAATGCAGACATGACAAAACCAATGTTTTTCTCAACTTGCTAAATCTCAGAAACATTCCTCATGATAAACATCTTGGTTCATCTTCCCAGAGACTTATGTCAAGATAAACCAGAACCACATTACCAATGAGCAGTAATTTGTTGGCTCCAAGGGCTAAGAACAACAAAGCAATAAAAGTTCAACTGCTGATAAAGCATTTGTCCCAGAACTCTTACTATGATAAAACCAGCAAACTGCCCAGTTCATTGAAAAAAGGGGAGATAGTGAGGATGCAGACATCAAAAGGTTTTGATCTTATCAGATTTGTAAAAAGTTTGTGTCAAGAACCAAAATTGTACATTGTGGAATCACAAGGAGTGGAATTCAGATGAAATTGGAAGAATTTGTTATCAGTGTCTGAACTAGTGTTTTAGCATCCTGCCTGTGACAAAGACTCTCTAAGAAAGTTCTCAGAGTGACTTGTCCAATGTTCCTGTTACAGAGAACATGCCATCAGCAATCCCCATTTCTGAGAAAATCCCGGAGACGTCTCAAGCAGAACATTCCTCAGTGACTGTTCCTGTTGCTAAACCCAGTCCTAGCTATTATGTCCCGAGATGAGGTTGCATCTTAAAACCTAGTTCCAGATACATGGCAACCTGGACATGACTGTTGTTTTTCTTTATTAGTGTCTGTATAATGGCATGCCTATTCCAATGCCATTGTTTATATGAGACAGCTCAGTAAAGAAGGAGGTTGTAGATCAGAATGTGTGATATACCTTTAAGAAGCTTTCCAGTGAGTCAGCATATGTATGTAAGTATTGAGCATGTGCAAGCAAGAGTGCCATTTTGAGTAAAGAGCCAGAGTGAGAGCATGCAAGTATGTAGTCAGTCATTTAGTTAGATAGTTTAAGTTTAATGTTTCTGCCATCTAAGGAGACCAGATTTCTCTCAGAACATGTAGGGACAAAAACAAAAAAAAAGGTCCTTCATGCTAAGTGAAGACCAAAAAAGGTCTTTAATGCACCAAGCAGTTCCACCATTAAACACAACTAGCTCCATGTTTGGTGATTTTTGATTGGCCCGCATGCTGGTATACGAACCAATCAAAAAAATTGCATAACAGACCCTCTTTTGTTCAATGCGAAACATCAGGCAGTTCTGCATTAAACAGAAGTAGCTCTGTTTTGCGATTTTTTGATTGGCTTGTATACTGGCAATTGGGTCAATCAAAAAAAAAAAACAAAACAAAGTGGAGGTTGTTTCACTGGGATTTTAACCAGCAGTGCTGGACTCAGGATCGGGCTGATGATCCTGGGACAGTCCCGCTCAAACAGGGACATCTGGCAACCCTGCTGCCATCCCTCCTGATGTATTTGTATACAATAAACTACTTAAATGAACACCCAAGCTTCAATGTCTTCTTAATGCACATAGGAAGAGTGACAGCAGCCACCAGAATTAACTCATTACAGCTGAGTGACATCTCCAGGTGCTTCTACAGTTACATACTACAGATGCCTCAATGGGTCAAACATTGCTTGTTCATATCTGCATTGTTGTTGTGTCTTTCGGCTTTTCCAGGTTAGGGGTCACCACAGCGGAACTCCGGTCTGCTAATGATTGGCAGTAGATTTTTACGTGCTGAGTTGCCAGCCCTGATGCACAACCTTCAACGAAGGTACGCCCATTCACGCATGTCTCCAGACAGAAGATGCTCTAGCTGAAAATTGAATGGGACAACATTTTACTGTAAGGTGACAGCACTACAGCAGCACCACCACCGCAATTCTAAAACCAATGCTACATATAAGGTACTGAAAGATATCATCTTAAAGCTCACACAATGGCAAACATATCTGTATTGATAGTTAATCTCTGTCTAGTGCAGGTAAAGAGATATTAATTGTTCATATGATCTTCTTCTTCTTCTTCTTCTCTTTCAGCTGTTCCAGTTAGGGGTTGCCACAGTGGATCATCTGTTTCCACTTCTTCCTGTCCTCTGCATCTTGCTCTGTCAAACCACACTTGCATGTCCTCTCTCACCACATCCATAAACCTCATCTTAGGCCTTCCTCTTTTCCTCTTACCTGGCAGCTCCATCCTTGGCATCCTTTTCCCAATATACCCAGCATCCATCCTCAGCACATGTCCAAACCAATGCAATCTCACCTCTCTAGCTTTGTCTCCAAACCATCCAACCTGAGCTGACCCTCTAATATACTGATTCCTAATCCTGTCCATCCTCTTAACACCCAGTGCAAATCTTAACATCTTTAACTCGGCCACTTCCAGCTCTGACTCTTGCCTTTTTGTCAATGCCATCGTCTCCAACCCATTAAAACATAGCTGGTCTCACTACCCTCTTGCAGACCTTCCCTTTCACTCTTACTGGTACCCGTCTGTCACAAATCACTCCTGACACTCTTCTCCACCCATTCCACCCTGTCTGTACTCTCTTCTTCACCTCTCTTCCACACTCACCATTACTCTGAACTGTTGATCCCAAGTACTTAAACTCATCCACCTTTGCCACCTCTACTCCCTGCATCCTCACATTCCTCTGTCCTCTCTCTCATTCACACACACATATTCTGTCTTAGTCCTGCTGACTTTCATTCCTCTCCTCTCTGGAGCATATCCTCACCTCTCCAGGGTCTCCTCAACCTGGTCTCTACTCTCACTACAGATCACAATGTCATCAACAAACATCATAGTCCATGGAGCCTCCTGTCTGATCTCATCTGTCAACCTGTCCATCACCACTGCAAATAAGAAAGGGCTCAGAGCTGATCCTTTACGTAATCCCATCTCCACCTTAAACGCATCTGTCACTCCCACCACAGACCTCACCACTGTCACACTACCCTCATACATATCCTGTACTAGTCTTACATACTTCTCTGTCACTCCTGACTTTCTCATACAATACCATAACTCCTCTCTAGGCACCCTGTCATATGCTTTCTCTAAGTCCACAAAGACATAATGCAACTCTTTCTGACTTTCTCTATATTTCTCCATCAACACTCTCAGAGCAGACATTACATCTGTAGTGCTCTTTCCTGGCATGAAACCATACTGTTGATCACGAATCATCACTTCCCTTCTTAACCTGGCTTCCACTATTCTTTCCCATAACTTCAAGCTGTGACTGATCAATTTTATCCCTCTGTAGTTACTACAGCTCTGCACATCACCCTTATTCTTAAAGATAGGTACCAAAACACTGTTTCCACTCCTCAGACAGCCTCTGACTTTCCAAGATTTCATTAAACAATCTAGTTAAAAACTTCACTGCCGTTTCTCCTAAGCACCTACATGCTTCCACTGGTATGTCATCTGGGTCAACAGCCTTTCCATTCTTCATTCTCTTCATAGCTGTCCTTACTTCCTCCTTGCTAATCTGTTTCACTTCCTGAATCACTATTCCCACATCATCCAACCTTCTCTCTCTCTCATTCTCTTCATTCATCAACTCCTCAAAGTACTCTTTCCATCTGCTCAACACACTCTCCTTGCTTGTGAATACGCTTCCCTCACTATCCTTTATCACCCTTATCTGCTGCACATCTTTCCCAGCTCAGTCCCTCTGTCTAGCCAGTCGGTACAGGTCATTTTCTCCCTCTTTAGTGTCCAACCTTTTATACAACTCTCCATTTGCCTTATCCTTAGCCTTCACCACTTCTCTCTTTGCCAGCACCTCATCTCCTTATACTCCTGCCTACTTTCTTCATCTCTTTGACAATCCCACTTCTTCTTCACCAGCCTCTTCCTCTGTATACTCTCCTGTACTTCCTCATTCCATCACCTGGTCTCCTTGACCTCCTTCCTCTGCCCAGATGTCACACCAGGCACCATTCTAGCTGTCTCCCTTACCAGCTCTGCTGTAGTTACCCAGTTATTTGGTAACTCTTCACTGTCCTCTAGTGCCTGTCTTAAGTCTTCCCTGAACTCCACCTCACAATCATCCTTTTCAACTTCCACCTTTTAATCCTTGGCACTGCTCTCACACTCCTCCTCCTCTTCTTGATCACCAACATCATCCTACAGACCGCCATTCTATGCTGCCTAACTACACTTTCCCCTTTCACCACTTTACAATCTCCAATCTCCTTCAGACTGGCCCTCCTGCATAGGATATAATCCACCTGTGTGCATCTTCCTCCACTCTTGTACGTCACCTTATACTCCTCCCTCTTCTTAAAATATGTATTCACCACAGCCATGTCCATCCTTTTCACAAAATCCATTATCATCTGACCTTCTGCATTCCTCTCTTTAACACCATACCTACCCATCGCTTCCTCATCCCCTCTATTCCCTTCACCAACATGCCCATTGAAATTTACTCCAATCACCAGTCTCTCACCCTTGGGTACCATCACCACTTCATCCAACTCACTCCAAAATTTTTCTTTCTTAGCCATCGCAAACCCAACTTGAGGAGCATATGCACTAACAACATTCATCATTACGCCATCAATTTCCAGCTTCATAAACTCTCATCAACTGAGATGTTATCAATCTCATGTTGGCTTAGCTCTTAGAATATTTCAGCTACTTTATGAATATAATACTCTGTATGGCTGTTGTTATTTTCCTTAATCTGTATTCCAAAGTCCCATGCCGGAGGGCCATCCGACACTCTTTTCACCTCCAAAACATTTTTGGCATACTGTTCCTTCATGATAACCCCTACCCCATTTCTCCTGCCATCCACACCATGAAAGAACAATTTGAACCCACCTCCTATATACCTGGCCTTACACCCCTTCCACAAATTGTAGCTAGCAGGTACGACTGGTGCAAGGCAACCGCACAACTTCAACAAGTAAAACAAAAAGAAAAGCCAGCACCAATGGACTCCATACTGAAAAAGTATTTATTCCATCTCCCAATTCCACATACACAGACCGGTTTTGGCAAAAAGCCTTATTCAGTGATGAATATTCAGTATCCAAAGCTGCTATATATAGCATCAAAAACACCAATTATGACATCACTTCCCTAATTACTTCATTGCAAAATTAAATGCAAAGTCAAACACTATAAGAAATATATATATATATATATATATATATATATATATATATATATATATATATATATATATATATAACGTATACAACAAATATAGATGTAAATATGATCAAATAAACAAATGTTTTGCTAAATTATTTATAAATAAACAATAAACTTCTTCATAACTTATCATTGAGCCCTGGATGGAATAAGGCTCCTAATTTAATAATCCATTTCCTTTCCTTACTAGTTAGTATGGAATGCCAACCTTGTTTAGTCAATCTATTGCCCTTGACCCAACCAATAATAACAAACATAAAACTAGCTGTTTTGTGGGATTGACAATGTCTGTATAGTGCATTAGTTAGCTTATTGTGTTTTATTTCACTAAGATGTTCAGAAATACGACAATGAAGAAATTATGGAAGTGATGTCATAATTAGTGTTTTTGATGCTATATATAGCAGCTTTGGATATTGAATATTCGTCACTGAAGAAGGCTTTTTGCTGAATCCGGTCTGTGTATGTGGAATTGGGAGATGGAATAAATACTTACTCCACTTCCACCTGGTCTCTTGCACGCACAATATATAAATGTTCCTTCTCTCCATCATATCAGCTAGCTCTCTCCCTATACCAATCATACTGCCAACATTCAAAGTTCCTACCCTCACTATTACACTCCTAACCTTCCTCCTCTCTTTCTCCCTTTGGGCATGCCTTCCCCCTCTTCTTCTCCTTTGGCCAACAGTAGCCCAATTTCTGCCAACACCCTGTTGGCTAGCAGTACTGGTGGAGGATGTTGTTAACCCGGGCCTCAACCGATCCAGTATGGAAATCTGTATTGTTGTCCACATATGTCATTTGGCAGAGGTTTTACACCAGATGTCCTTCATGATGTAACCCTCCCCATTTCATACAATATTTATTTATATTGTTATAAATTTAATATTTTTGTAAATATACTGACAACCAATTAGCAGAGACAGAACTGGTTAGCTTCATACAAAAGCTCTCAGTTGGAAGAATGAAATGCTACTGACAGTATCTGTGTAACTTGAATTTTTGCTGAGATACTGTAAAATGTTTATAAAATATTACAAACTTAGTTACTGTACTTTGTTTACCATAACTTATAAAATCCAGGTTAAAACATTGAAGCTAATGACTACTACTACTACTATAAAACTAATTTGTGCTGAAGAGTTTGCCATTGAAATTTCTTTAGTTACCTCTCTGGTTCCAGAGATATGAACATTTATTTGAAAGGGGAGGACATAATTTGATTCTATCAAAAAGCTTAGGCTCCACCCATTGGAAGTTACAGTTCAAACTTCCAGAGTGCCAATGGAGGGAATGAGCTAAACTTAACAAGGCCTTAATATCTGTAGACAATTCAGATCCTGTACCCCAGCTCAAAAAAAAAATCCTTAGTTACACCCATTTGCTCATGCAATATTTCTGATAAAGTACTCTGGAGATTTTTTAATGTCTGCCAACTCATTACTCTCCCAAAACATATGTTCCTAGTCATCTCTTTTTTTCCTATCACACCTCCAACATTTGCCATCAATCCAAGGAAAAAATCTTTAGAGTCTGCTTGAGGTATAAAAATACATATGCAAATACTGTCAAGCAAAAATCCTCCCAATGTTCTAGACCTTGTTGCACATGGGGAGCCATGCATATGTCCTCCCATTATTTCCTTGTGAATTGCTTATCCAGTCTTTCTTCCCAATCTTTTCTAAGCTCCTCTGACTGATTCCTATAGTTATGGTGCAGTATTTTATATGCCCTACTAATTACCCATTTTGTAACATCAGCTTCTTATCTAGATTCAGCTGAAAACTCTACCAGCAGGTCTTTCACTTAGGATTCCTGTATCCCTTTCTCTTTACCTATACTCTGATATCAGTCCCTGATAGGGAAGACAGCATCTAGTCTGCAGTCTAAATGGCTTATTGGCCTCTTCCTATTTGGTTACCTTTCCCTTTCTTGTTATTTGCTTCCAATACTTTGTTTCCTTTGCCATTTTTATCCAGCAAATTCCAGATCTCTTTTGCCTATTCTCTGTACCCCTAATTGGAGTCATCTCTATTGGTAGAATCTCATTTCTCCATTCTCATGTTGGCTAAGTTCTTAGAATATTTCAGCCACTTTATAAATATGATACTCTGTATGGCTGTTGTTATTCTCCTTAATCTGTATTCCAAAGTCCCACCCTCTCTTTGTTTCTTGAATTCCCACATGCTTCATCATCATCCCTTTCTACTTTGAATTATTGCTTTCTGATTGTATTATTTATATAATCCTTAACTGTGTAGCTTGAAAATATCCCTTCAAGTAAGGTAATCCTAAACCACCTTGTTCTATTGGAAGGATCAACTTATCCCAAATGACCCTTGCCGTCTTCTTCTCCCAGATACAATCTTTAAATTCTTCAATAATTACTGACTACAATTTCTACTCTAGTTGATAAAAATATGACTTACCTGTAAATAAAACTAAAGGGGACTAAAAACATTTTCACTGCTTGTATCTTGCTGTCCATATAAATAAACAAGTGCTTCCAATTTCTCGGTTTTTGTATTATATTTTGTTTTGTCTCTTCCCACATATCCATAGCTGCCATGATGGAATCCTTTGTAATCCATAATCCTAAATACTTCATTTCCTTTTATCATGTCCCCACAAGTATGGATATTGCTGAACCAGTTCATGCGTGGGTACATAGCTTACAGCTATATCATTTATTTTATCTTCATTAATTTTATAACCCCAAAAGACTTGAAACTGCATAGAATGTTCCACAACACTGAAATGTCCTTCTCTGGTTTTATCAGGTACTAAATAATATTGTCTGCAAATAAAGCCAACTTTTCTTTATTACCATTATAATTATATCCTTGAATTTCTGAGTCCCTTATTTCCTTGGCCAATAAAAACAGGAAAGAGGACAATCTTGCCTGGTTCCTCTGTTCAGATACAACTTATCAGAGAGGAACTATCCTACTTTAATTTTTGCCTCTGATCTCTCATATAGCCTCTTAATTAACCTTAAGAATGTATGAGGGAATGCAAATAATTCCATTGCCCTACTTATAAAATCCCAGCTTACTCTCTTGAATATGTTCTCTGCATCAAGACCTGCCAACAGTGGTATTTTCTTGTATTCTGCTTCCTTCTGAATCATCACTGTTCTATTAATGTTGTCAAATGCTTACCTCCACTCCACAAAACTACATTGATCCATATATATCAATTATGGCAACACATTTGCTATTCTTTTAGCTATTGTATACATAAATACTTTATAATCATGTTTTAAAATTGAAATGGGCCTACATGAAGCTAGGTCTGATGGGTCTTTACCATCTTTAGGTATCACAGCTACCACAGCTTTCTTCCAGGTTGTTGGTGCTTCCCCTCCTTTTAAAATACTTTTAAATAAAACCTTCCAGATCTTTATCACTTTCTTCCCTCCTATTTTCCTAACTTCCACGAATACCATCTATTCTTGAAGACGTTCATGCAGATTGATTATCTGTCACAGTTTTTATCTCATCTCCTCCTATCTTGACTATTAATTGTTGAGCCTCATCTACCTCTAACATTGGCATACTTAAGTCTTCTATAAACATTTCCATTTGTGCTTTTTCTTGATTTCCATATTACTCTGTTATACAAATTTTCATAACTTTTCTGAAATATGTCTAATACCTCTACATTATCTCTTTTTATTTTTCTTGTTACGGGCTCCCTAAGTTTGGCAACAACCCTTTCTACTTTCTGTTGCATAAGTTGTGCTAAAAAGTTTTATGCTCCAAAGTTATCATCAGAAATGGCTGTTTAACAGCAATCTTTCTAAACTCATGCATATTATCCAGATACTCCTTTATTTTCTCTATTGAACTCTGTGGTTGTACCTTTTCTTCTTCTGAGACATTCCCCTTATTCTGCAATACTTTTACCTTTGTCAGCCCCTTTAAATAATTCTTGTTACTTCTTAATTATATCTTGTTTTCTTTTATTTCTACCTTATTTTCAAACTCCACTTTCATTTTATACCACTCAAGAATTATAATTTCTGAAAAAAAGTTCTGTCTTCCTTAATAACTCAAATAATTCCACTATCCATTCCTTAAATTCCTCTCTTTTTAACTTGTAGGTGGGGAAGTGCCAGTGCCTCATTTCTACTTCATTACCCTGCATTTTTATCTTAGTTGTTACTGACACATAATCTGAAACAGTTATTGGATGTGTGTCAAAGCTTTCAACTGAATGCACATGCTCCTGTGAAATATAACTTCTGTCTAGTCTTGCCCAATCATTGCACCTTGCAGAATAATATGTAAATTATCTCCAAGTTCCTACTGCTGAATTCACATCTTCCATACCAAATATTTTCATAAATTTCTTCAGATATCTACCTCTTTTGTTATATTGCCCTTCTAGGTCCCTCAGATACAACCTCAGTGCTGAAAATCAAGTTCCATTAACCACCTATCAGTAATATTCCCTGTTGATTATTTCTGCCAAAATGTTCTTAGCCAGACAGCAGTTTTGGGTGGAATCAAAATACATGCCAGTATAATACTCGTCTCTCGCCAGTTGCCCCTTACTACCACAAATCTACCAGTACTATCTTTTTTTCCCTCTTCTATCACTATTGGAGCTCCTGTAGCAGTTAGTATGAGTACTGCCTGCTTCCTTTGTCCCTGATATTCCACTGAATATCCACCTTGAAATATTTTCTTTATCAAATTCACATGCTCACATTTTTCCAAGCACATCTCCTGTAGCATTGCTATTTGCACTCTGCATTTCTTAATATAATTCAGTAGTCTTACCTTTTTGTCTATACCTGTGAGGCATTCAGATTCCAAAATAATATGGTTAGTGTAGCTGTTTTGATAAAAATTATTATTCCCACCAATTATATATGACAGATTTTTAAATGTCTATTTCCAGCATTTGTGTTAAATACACCCACTAATGTTTGGCAGGTTGATCCTTTATTGGTTTGTTTCTGAACATCTCAGTTTGAACCTGTGTCACATTTTACAAGACTTTTTGTTTTAATGAAAACTTTTAAAAGCCCACACGCTGCCAGTACAGTCCCATAACCTATTAACTTAAAACAAACACATAAAACTATATACATATTCAAATAATGAAGTTTAACACTACTGATAGGAAGAATTGTCCCATCTTGAGAACCACACCCTTAGACATTAAACTAACCTAACATAAATGTTATCCATGCTAAAGAGCATGTTACAGCCTGTGTTCCTACTTACACTAATTGCTGTCTTTTCTTGTCTTATTTTTATTCCCATCCCAGATGTGAAAACAGCTTTATGCTTTTAGGAAATATTAACTTTTAGCCTTAAGAAAAAGTGCACTGGCTATCTTTAAATAAAACTAAATTCTACTGTTCTAGTAAATGCATTAAATTATTTATTTACCAGAAAAGCTGCTACGTCTTATTCACATCCATTTGTTTCAAACTTTGTTTTTACTGAGATGCTTACTCATGTGTCCGTTAATTTTATATTTCTCTCATTAACAAATGTCCAGACCACTCAATTTATTGCCTTTACCTTTAGTCACCTTGTTACCATGGAAACATAAAACCAGAATGTACAGCTGCACTCAGCTGCATACTTCTTAATACACATTGAACATTTATCTGTGAAACAAAAACTATTCATTACACTGAGGTCTCTCATTTGTAAAAAAACACTGTTTACACACTCACAAAAATATTGTTAAATTAAGCCAAAGGCATTAATCTTGTCATTCATCCATGTAAAAGTAAAATAAAACATTTAATCTCTACATATATTATAGTCAGTACACTTTTACACCTAATCACCCACCCCAACAGCCCAAGATTGCAGCCTATTAACCTAAAAGTGCTTTTGTCCAGACTTTCCTCTCTTTTTACATTATAATGCCTACATCTCTTACAACTAAAAAAAAGAAAAAATGCACTTGTTTACTTTAGCATCTTTATCACATACAACAATCACTAAAATGCTTTAGTAAATAACATGCAATTTATATCATGAAATGTTTATACAAGTATGTTAAGAACAAAAAATTGTTTTACTTAAAATTACTTTTTTTTTCTTTTAGTGTCCTTCCAAACATTAATGACAGGAAGTTTAAAAAAGTCAACAAAAATCCAATATTTCTGAGCCACCCTTTCTTGTAAAGCCATATTTCACAAATGTGATTGCTGCTTTATAGTCTTACATTTATTCACTAATTTCAGTGTTGCAGGTCTTTTTCCTGCTAATCTCCATCTCCAAACCTGGTTTGAGTCCACAGTACTCCAGACTCTTCTAGTCAACGCCTGTGCTTTTTTTTTCTGTTTCTGAAGCATTTTCCTTTGGAACACTGGAAATGGTTTCACTGGTAAAGTCTCTGTATGAGCTTTATTATCAGAAGAATGAGAAGCAGAGTTCCCTTCTGTTTGATGGCTCACTTTTTGTTGGACAAACATTTGTATTTCCTCCTTAGCCTGCTCTGCATGAAAAAATTATGTTGATCCTCCAGGAAAAAATATTCTGAAGACAGCTGTATACAGCAACTTGAATCTCACACCTGCCTCTCAACATTCCCTGATTGATGTGATACACTTGCTTCTCTTCTTCCCTGTGTACAGTGAACAATTATTTTCCATAAACACTCTGCTGTCTCTTTTTTTAATACTTTGCACTTTTGCCATAGTTTTGTCAAGATCAGTTCTTTCTGCTGGTACGATTGCATGACATACCCCTCAGAAAATACCTTTAACCATAACTCCTCCAATTATCACTAAGGAACATGTCCTCAAGGCACTCTCCAAGGCCAAAAATATTGCCTTGATGGGCCCTGATAATATTCCAGGATGCTCCTTAATAGCATGAAACATTACCTAGTTGTACCACTGGAATCATTATTTAACCATAGCCTCCAGTTATGAGTCATGTCAAGGAAATGGAGGACTGCAACTTTCATCCATTTGCACACAGAGGGGGCATATATGGATCTGGTTAAATACAGACCCATAAGTCTGATTAGTGTCATATGCAAAGCCATGGAAAAAATACCACGGAAATAAATAATAACATAGCAAACCAGAAATCAGAAACTGAATCCAACCCAGTCTGGTTTCATCAAGGGCAGGTCATGCCTACTCCGCCTGGTGGACTTCCTCAAGGAGGTCACTAAAGCAATGGAAAATGGCAAAATGGTGAATAGTGTCTATCTTGATCTGGCCAAAGCATTTGGCACAATTTTACAGTCAGGCATTGTCGACAAACTTATGAAATTAGGTATAAATCACTATGTCACCCACTGGATAGCCATCTGGTTCACAGAAAGGACCCAAGAAGTAAGGATAAAAGAGTCTACCTCTACAAAGAGGCTAGCCACTAGCAGAGTCCCTCAAGGATCAGTGTTGAGGCTGCTCCATTTTTTGGCATCTACTTCTCTGACATCAAGGCCAACATCAAGGGCCTCTGGCTGACCAAGTTTTCAGATGACTGGAAACTAGACACAGTCATAGAATCCCCTAAAGACACAAATACCCTCCAAGAAGGACTGACACAGGCTACTAACTAATGCCACACCCAGTCAAAACTCAATGTCAAGAAATGTGTAATAGTATCCTTTATGAAAATAGCTACCCCTGGAAACAACCCCATTGATAATAAATTCATAGGAGTAAATCTAGTGGTTAGGCATTGAAGAATGCATGTAGACAGTAACCTGGTCTTTGCCCATCATGTGTCTATGGTAGTAAGAACATCATTCTGTGTTGCTTAACTAAACAAGGGTATAGCATCTAGGTCAAAGGCTGTCATTGTTGCACAGTATTTGGCCCTCATCAGAATAATCATTGACTACAATGTTCCCTTTGGTATGTACCTGATGAAGCATATCCAGCAACTGGAGAATCCACAGAGGTTCTTCACAAAAAGAATACAGGGTGTAAACAATATGTCACAAGTGGACAACTTCAAAGTCCTATCCCTGTACTTGGTATCCTACAGACTGCTGAGAGGCGATTTATGCCTGGCCTAAAATCATAGCCGGCCTTAGGCATAGGCCAACTAGGCGGCCGCCTATGGCGCCGCTCTAGTAGGGGCGCTTTTCCAGTATTTATTTGGTGTAGGTAGACTAAGATGGGGGCACCAGATGGTGTGGTGGGGGGTGCCGTGGAGCCCTTTTGCCTAGGGCACCAGTTGACCTAAGGCCGCTCCTGCCTAAAATCATCCTCTGATACCACTCTGTTGGACCTATTGTGGATCTACAAAACAAACAGCATCAGAGTTACCTAACCTAAATTACCTGACCTAAGGACCTAAACCTCATATACAACATAATTAGGACATATCAGAGGGACAGGTATGTGTCCCTGAGACAACCCCTTTTCTGAATCCGAGTTCTTCCCTAACTGATTTCAAGCATAACTGAGACCAGTGGATGTAGAATCAATTTGCCCATGGTCTGGCACCTCTGTCTCTAATGCAGGCAATCCTGTAAATGCTTGACCACCCATGCCCAAGCCTACATTTACCCCTTAAAATAACCCTAAGGTATCAAAACATGCAGATACATTTGGAAAGCTTTGCTAGGCTTAAAAAGACCCCTGGGGTTGTTAGCCTAATTAACACCTATGAACCTATGATTCATTCTGGAAATAATTTCAGATAAAGAGTATCCTTTAAAATTACTGTCTGAAGACATATTCTCATCAGAATTCTGTGCAGACAATGCATAATCTGCGCCTTCAAAATCATTTTTAAATTTAAACTCTTGAATCTCTTCAGAACATGAATTCCTTTATCATTTTACCAGAAACAGACACACAGGAATGGTCAAGAGTACATTGTAACAGGAGAAGACATTTTTTGACAGGAATTTCTCAAGAAACAGATCCATTTTTTTTCAGCAAAACCCTCAATGGAATGGGCACAACTTTCTGGATAAACAGCATAGCATTCTCTTCTCCTTCTCCCAGGACTGACAAGAGTAACTCTCCACTGCCCACTAAGGACACTCCAACAGCTGCAGAGGATGTGTCTAACCACTGATCCTTGATAGCTGTAGGGACTACGCCAGCAGGACCCAAGGAAAAAGATGAGTGGTCAGAGGAGCCAGCTGTAGCCAGAGCAGAGTCATCCACCTGTGGCTGATGCATTTTATTAGCATGCTGTGGTGGAAAAAGCTACTTAACATTTTTTTTGTGGCTGGAAGAAGATAGAACCAAAGAACCTGTAGGTTGTTCCATGATTAAGGCAAAAAAATTGTCTGATTTCCATGGAAGCCTTGCAGTGATGGTCAGTAAAACAGGTAAGTTGTAAAGAAGTAACTTTTCCCTTTTTAAAACATAGTAAAAAGCACTTTAAACACGTTCTAGCTCCGAAAAGTAAAATAACGTAATTTTGCTACAGATAAAATAGTTTAAAGTTAGTTTAAACAACCTTTTATTTACCACAAAAGTAAAAAAAAAAAGTAATGCTTCCATTTAAAAGTGTACAAAAGTCACCTGACAGTCATTAAAAACACTTTCTCCTACAGTAATTAAGTTTTACTGAAAAAAGTGGTTTATTTCTTAAAAAATAAAGTGGAAGGCTTTTTTTCCCCTGAGGAGTCCATATTTGGCCAGCAACGGAACAGCATTAGCTGACCATCAGTCCTCAAAACCCAATATAGGAGCACTCTCCTCAGTGGCAGGAAAACTCTGAAGGGCTTGGCACCCAAACCTCACTTTCGGTTAGCTCAGCAAAAGATGACTAATGGTTTGGGTGCATGGAAGGTGCCCTAAAAGTTTGAAATCTGGCTGGCTTAGGCTACTGCTACAGTGATAGATAGTTCTATATATACACACACACACATACGCACACATACACACACACACACACACACACACACACACACACACACACACACACACACACACACACACACACACACACACACACACACACACACACACACACACACACACACACACGCACGCATTCAGTTCTGGTAATCTGAGAATTGCAATTATGATCCTTGGAATTTAAACAGGCACCAGTTTGATTTTACATATAAATAAGAAAGTACAGTTGTGTAAAATCTTACCATGACAGTAAATGTCCTTCTCTTCACTGTTGTAGTATTCATAACAGAAGGGCTCTCCTGCTAAGGATAGCCCAATGTCTTGTCAGTATACCAAAGCATTTAGTAAGTACAGGTGCCGTATGTCACACATACGCTCCCTGTGCAAGACATAGGACATATAGGTGACATATGGACACACACAGAACTGAAAAAGCCCCAGGAGGAACAGAATGTCTCTAGGGACAAGAAAGAACACGTGTACCCAGAAAGAGAAAAGACAGAACAGTCCCTTGACCAGGAGGGGGGGGGGTGTAAACTGCAACAATGAAGAGAAGGACATCTCTGTTATGGTAATATTTTACACAACTGTACTATGTCCTTCCATGTCACTGTTGCAGTATTCATAACAGAAGGGAGAGTAAAAAAGCTCAAGAGGAAACTTGGGAGGAGGATGGCACTGAACATCCCTCTAGAAACTGATGCAGGATTACCCTGGCAAAGCCAGCTCAAGCCCTGTAAATAAAACCCAACTTATAATACTTAGTGAAGGTATGGACAGAAGACCAAGTAGCAACCTCAACAATGGAACTGATATCCAGCTCCTTAAAAAAAACACCAGAGGAAGAAACAGTCTTGGTAAAATGAGCCTTTACCAATGAGGAAAGACATTTGCCATGGAAAGAGTAACAAAAAGAAATGGCTTTAGAAATCCAGAAGGTCTGCTTAGAAACAGCTAAACCCAAAGACCTAGGATAAAAGGAAATGAAAAGCTGCTCAGATTTGCCAGTAACTTTTGTTTTATCCAAGTAATATCTCAGCTGTCTGTGCAAACCCAGGGTGTAAAGAACCTTCTCACTGGCAGACTGTGGAGAAGGAAAAAAGGATGGCAAATGAATAGATTGATTAAGGGGCAACTCATTAACCACCTTGTGCATAAAAGAAGGATTAGTATGAGAAGGCTCCCTGTCTCTGTGGAAAACTAAGAAACGAACAGCCATAAGAGCCTGAAGTTCAGGCACCCTCTTGGCTGAAAGAACAGTCTTCCAAGTACAATGCTGTAAGGAAGCTGAAGCTGTAGGCTCAAAAGGAGCTTCAATCAATTTTTCATGAACAAAACTGAGGTCCCAGGAAGGTGGAATAGTC
Source organism: Protopterus annectens (assembly GCF_019279795.1). Classification (NCBI taxonomy): domain Eukaryota; kingdom Metazoa; phylum Chordata; order Ceratodontiformes; family Protopteridae; genus Protopterus; species Protopterus annectens. The sequence goes on along the minus strand of NC_056732.1, from coordinate 1,017,710,744 downwards.
TTCCTGGGAGGTCTGATATGAAGGACTCCTTTAAGAAATTGCTTGACCTTAAATCTAGAGGCCAGAGGAGGAGTCAAGTGCAGATAAGCAAAAATTGATGACAGGTGAACTTTAAGTAAAGAATATGCCAACCCAGCATGGAGCAGATCACACAAATAAGAATGAACCAGTGGAACGTCTGCAGATAGAGGATCCTGATGGCAACAGAGGCACCAGACAGAGAATCTCTTCCATTTGAATAGATATGATTTCCTGGTACTGGGCTTCTCAGGCTCCTGCAGAATTGAAAGCATGTCCTCAGAAAAAAGGTGCCTAAAAGGAATCAAAACCCTTTCACCTGCAGCATCAGCTGAAGAGTGGACAACTGAAGATGGATAAGTGATCCCTTGTCTTGTGTGAGTAGATTCACCCGGTGAGGTAACTTGTGGTGATTGCCTTTGGCCAAGTGAGAAAGAAGGGGGAACCAATGCTCTCTGGGCCAAAATGAGTCACTAACAAGAGTTTGATAGAGTCAAGCCTGCTCTTGTGCAAGACGTTTGGAAACAGAGGAAGGGGAAGGAAGGCATACAGGATCACCCCCTTCCAAGGAAAAGACAGAGCATCCATTTTCCAAGCCAGAGGACTTGGGATTCTGGAACAGGAGATAGGAAGTTGCCTGTTCAGACAGGAGCCAAAAAGATCTACTTGAGGAATATTCCACGATGGATTATGTCCAGAAACACATCTCTGTGAAGCATCAATTCATGAGCTTGTGTGCTGGACCTGCTAAAAGAGTCTGCCACTAATTGCACTCTGAGGGGAATGTAAACTGCCTGAAGAGTCACTTGATACTGGACAGCTAGATCACAGACCTGAAAAGCTAGTCTGCAAAAAAGATAGGATCTTGTATGCCCTTGCTTGTTGACATACCACATCACTGTAGTATTGCCCATGAAAATTTTTAGGGGTCCAGATTAAAGAGAGAGAATGAAAAGCCTAAAGGGCCAGAAGCAGAGCCCTCATATCATTTATACTGATGTGGTCCAACCTCTGGTGAGGAGGTCAGAGACCCTGAAACTTGAGAGAGATGTCCCCTCTGAAGCAGTTGTGAAGAGCTCTTAAGTTGAGATTGGAACCTGGACAGGAAGTCCCAGTTTGAGAGAAAGTTGATGAGACCATAAACCATAGAACCTTGAGAAGGTCCCTGACTGTTATGGAAGCCACAGGAAAAAGACATTGAGAGAAATGGCCTTGGGGCAGGCATAGATGCCAGCGTAAGAATGGTCTGAAGCCTGCAACCAAGGAAAATATGATCCTGAGGAGGTGTCAGAGATGATTTCTGAAAGTTTATGGTGAACCCCTGACTCTGATATAGGGAAATAAACTGTAGATCCTGAAGCAGTGCATCAGGAGAAGAAGACTGGATGAGTAGATCATCCATATAGGGAAATAGCTGAATTCCTCTCATCCTGAAAAAGGCATTGACAGGACCTAGGCATTTGGTGAATACCCTTGGAGCAGTAGAGAGGCCAAAGGGCAAAGCAGAGAACTGAAAATGCAAGGAAGAAACAGAGAAACATAAAAATTAACTGTAAAGGGGAAGGATAGGAATATGAAGGTAAGCATCATTGAGATCCAGACAGACCAGAAAGGCCTGGGGTAGGAGAAGGGGAAAAAGAATATGAGGCAATAACATCTGAAAAGATGGAATCTTGAGAAAGGTGTTGAGCTGGCAGAGATCCAGAATTGGTCTCTAAGTGCTCTCCTTTCTGTGAACCAGGAACATTCTGGAATAAAAATGCTTCCCTGCCTAGGCAGGGGGCACAGTTTGAATGGTGCCCTGAACCAAAAGAGAATAAAGCACCACTGGGAAAAGAGAAAGTTGTTCCCGAGGAGGTTGAGGGATGCCCAAAAAAAGAGGAAGGGATTTCCAAATCATGAACTATACATGATGAATAATGAACAGAACCCAAGAGTTTGTTGCAATTTTTAACCAATTTGGAAGATACAGAGAAAGATGGGTGGATAAGGGAAGCTGGCTGAGGGCAAGGGGAAAACAATTGTAAAATAGAACCCAGCTTATCCTGAAAAGCAGGTTTGTAGAAGGTAGGTGTCTGACTAGTCTTAGCATGCGGCACAGATTTGGAGGGATAATTTCTTTGAAACTTAGGAATGGGAGAAACAAAAATGTGCATCAGTTTCTCCAAGGCTTTACCTTTATCTTGGACAGACTTGAAAAATTCAGCAGCAGCAGTATCAAAAAGATTTTTATTATCCAAAGGAGCATCCAACAATTTGGCCTTAATCATCAGCCAAAGCCTGAAGATGAAGACAAGATTAATGCCTCATAACAAAACCAAAGGCAGCAGCCCTGGAGGAGGCATCAACTGCATCACAGCTGCATTTAATAGAATGGTGAACAACTTGAGAAACTGAGCCCAACATGGAAAGGGCAGAAGCTTTTTCCTTAGAATTAGGAAAATCAGAAACTAGCTTAGAAACCTGAGAAAGGAGGGCTCAAACATATCCAGACATATGAGTCTGGTAGTTAATGGCCCAAAAAGAATAAGATGGCAGTAGTATAAACCTTTTTGCCTAGCCTCTCCATGGCCCTACCCTGTCACACTATCCTATGTGACCTTTTTACTTTTTGGTTTTGGATGTTAGTCCTGTATGACCTTTTCACTTTTTGGTTTTGGATGTTAGTCCTGTGTGACCTTTTTACTTTTTGGTTTTGAATGTTAGTTGCGATATTATGCAGACACTTTAATGGTTAGGGACATCAACTGGGTGTAAAGACCCTGTGTTTCTGAAGTATAGCTAAACAGTCCACTTATGCTGTGCTGATGAGGTCATAAGAAGGCCAAAACATGCATGTCCACAGCTAGTGGGGTTTGGTTTTATTATCTTGAATGTATCCAGAAAGACTTAAAAAGAAAAAGTAAAAAGTTATGGACATTCTGAAGCCATACAGCTGAAACTCTTTGTGACCTTAAGTGGTCATTTGGGGTCTATATTATATGATCAACGGTTGAAAACATTGAACACCATATGGTCGACACCATATGGTTGATGTCATCAAACATCGAACTTATAAAAATAACAAAAAAAAAAAAGAAAAAAGAACCCTAATGGGCTTAAGCAGGGGGGCAAGCCCCCCTGCACCCCCCACACCCCCAGCTACTTAAATATACCAACTCCGAGACCGCACTACATTGCAGTAAATGGAAATCTCCCCTTACGGAGATTTCCATTTACACCTTTGATGTTGTGCGCTTTCGCTATTCTCGTGGCGACAATATCAGCTTCGATATTGTTGGTTTTCGAGAATATAATATAGACCCGTCATTTGCATATATCCCAAGGACCTGTATTACAGGCGGTTTCAGGTATCACACAGTGAAAACTCTAGCTTGGCTAGGTTTTTCTTGTAATTTTTACTATATACATACACACACACACACACACACACACACACATATGTATATATATATATATATATATATATGTATAATATAGATATAGATATAGATAGATCTCGATATATAGATACACACACACACACACACACACACACACACACACACACACACACAATGCAATAAAAACTCATTACAGATATATTTTGGGCATATACTGCTTTCCTCTTTTCTAGATAGAATTAATTTAATTAACATAGTAACATTAATTTAATGGAAACTGTATAAAACAAATCAGCAGAATACTGCTGTAAAATTTCTGAAAAGCCTGAAATAATTACCTCAGTGTAGGATCCTACATCTCAGCTGAACTTTGAATATTCTTAGTAAAACATTCATAGAGTTGTACTTTCTTACCACTCAGATAAATAATGTTTGTAAGACTTCTATTTCCCCTTTATGCCTTAATAGCAGCCCTATGCTGAAGCTGCATTGACCAAATTGTCATGGTCCATACAGGCATACTTGTTGGTAGCAATCATGCCACTGACTGCAGGGGTCAATAGTCTGGGAAATATATTTTATTTTGCTACCCACTTAATGTCAACTTAGCATAGATATTTTCTAGACAATTATTATATTCCCCTACCATAAGAATAATTCATAGCAGAAGTCTAAAGGAAAGTGAATATAATGTAGTCTGTCACTGTGCTAAGCATATAGAAGCCTGCATTCATTACCTTTGTACAGGAGATCATGTCTCAATCAAATTTTGAAAGTTAATAGTAACACCTTCAGTGACTTATACTGAGACCCTGAATTATATGCTGCATGCAAAACTGTCAATCTCCCCTTAACGTATAAACTGTGGCTAAGTGTTGAATTTGGCTTGGAAATACTGCAAAGGTCTGCATAGGGAGATTTGTGGTGGCATCTTTCTAGTGAGAGCTAGGGTCACTATTTTGTAAAAAATATATATGATTCTTGCTGATACAATGTCAACTCAGTACATGCACTTTCTGGGTTTGTGTTACATGTCTGTCCAGAAATCATAACACCCACCTTACTGTACACAAAGTGCAATGTTACTAGACAAGAATGCTTGAAAAAGAACTGCATTTTGTATCTATCTATAGGATGTCATAAGGTGGATTCTGAAAGATAAGAAGCAACATTATGGAGGGCTTCCACCGTGGTGGTGCTGCTGCCTGTAGTACTACTAGACCCAACACACCTCACTCTGACGGAGGAGAAGGAGGAGCACATCAGAGAAATATAGTAGAAGTGTCCACAACTCTCACTAAGACACACTCTAGTGATGCTTGGACTCACTATGGAATGAAGGTAGATAATGTAATGTGATTCCATAAAATTAAATGTTAATGAATTACATTATGCATGTCATTTGTAAACTGACACAATATGAACCAAAAGCATAATGGATGCTCCTTAGGTGGTAAAGGTGACCATTGTCTGAGTATTGCCTCCTAGCAGGAGAAAAGAGATTCACATAAATGAAAGATGTAAACATATGGTTAGACAGCAGTCTGGGATGACAGCATTCTGGTGGCCAGGATCAATAATGTGAAAACATCAATCTGTTAGACAATATTGGTAAATATTTAGGGATATGCAAACAAAAAAATGCATAAGAAAACCATCATAGGTGGCACAGGGTGACTGATACTATCTGAGATGGTAAATTTTAGTACGGAGGAGAAAAGACATAAAAATGGGGAAACAACAATCAGGGATAGAAACATATTAGTGTCCAGAACAAAGATGGGAAACTAGCAGTTTGTTAGAGAAAAGAGGTAGCTAGTTGAAGAATGTGTGACATAAAATAAAAACATGCACACAGACACACACACACAAACACTTTTGTCCATCATTTGCTTGTGTTGGTATGGCAAAGAAGTACATGGCTAAAGCACTTCCAAGATGGCTGCACACTAATCAACAGCATAACTTCAGCTCTCCCAATGTGAAAATAGAAACTGAGAAAAATGAGTTCCATTGAAAATATTCAGCTACTGGCTAGTAAATACACTGCCTGGGTGACAGCAAAGAAGAAATTTGGAAATCCTGAAAGAAAATTAACTATAAAAGGTGAAAAGAAAACACTCTCTGGGAAAGATTCTGCAGCTGTTCGGCAAAAAGCAGTTCAAGCTTCAGCTTTGGTTCAAGAGATGATTTCCAGTAATTTAGGAGAAAAATAAATCAAATGTACCCTGAGGTGATTAAAATAAATGAAACATTGAAGGACTATATCAATTCAAACAACAAAAGGCTGTAAATAGAAGAAGCTTCAATTAGTCATCCAGATAAACCCATAAAACTGCAAAAATGAGCATTACTGGCTGAATATGAGACCATATAAGAACTGCTTAAATAAAATAGTAGAGTTAGTAGACAGAGTGTCCAGAGTAAAGGTGTGATTTTCTGTTTTACCAGAGAAATTGAAAGTAACAGACTGTATTTATTTTATGAAAGCACAAATAAGCAACTGGACTGGTTTTCCACAGCAGAATATGTTAACTGAAAGGGCACATTGAACATATGGTGCAAACCTGGCTATGAGAAAGCAGCCAAGACATATGTTAGTAAAGATGCAATCATACCAGAAGAAAAAGTTGATCTTGACAAAAATGTGCCAGCAGGACAAAGTATTAAAAATTAGAGACAGCAGAGTGTTTATAGAAAATGATAATCCACTGCACACCAGGCAGAAGAGAAGCACATTTATCTCAACAAAGAGGGAATGTCAAGATACAGGTGTGAGATTCAAGTGGCTGTATCCAGGTCTCTTCAAAGTGTTTTTTTTTTCTTGGAGGATCAAAGTCATTGTTTGCCACAAAACAGGCTAAGGAGGAAATAAAACTTTTTCCAACAAAACGTGAGTCAGCAAGCAGAAGGAGACTCTGCTTCTCATTCTTCTGATGATAAGGTTCATAGAGAGTCCTTGCCAGTGAAACCTTTTTCCAATGCTCCAGTAGAAAATGCTTGAAAGACAGAAAAAAGTATAGGAGTTAACTAGAAGAATCAGCAGCTCCTTGATCTTGAACCAGAGTCTGGTGTTGGGAGATTGAGATGAACAGGAAAAAGATCAGCAACTCTAAAATTAGTGAAGAAGTGGAGGACTGTGAAGCATATTATCCATCCATCTGCAACCCCTTTTTCCCATTTTTGCACATGGGGTCAGAGTGTCACTTAACATTTGTGAAATATGGTTTTGCAAGAAAATGTGTCTGAAAAACACTGTTTTTTTTTTGTTGATTTTGTTAAACTTGTGAGTGGACTGTAAAGCATACACCCCACTTTATAGCATTAATGTTTAGAAGGACACTAAAAACCAGGAAAACTGTAAGTAAAACAATTATTGTTCTTATTATTATTTATATAAAACATTTCATGATATAAACTGCATGTTATATACAGTAAAACAGTTTTGTGTAATGTGTAGTCAGGGGTATTTTAAATGTTGGGGAGTTGTATGTGTTAAAGATATTAAACAAGTACTTTTTTAGAAATGCAGATTTTACAGTATCACATTTGAAAAAAAGTTGGAAAAAAGTGAGTTTAATGCTCATATGCTGTGATCTTGGGCTGCTGGGGTGGGGATGGAGTGTAAAAGTGCAGTGACTACATTATATATAGAATTAGGAAATGTTCTTTTTTATTTTACAAATGTCTAGATTACTAACTTTGGCTTAAGCTGTAAACTGGTGTTTTTGTAATATATAGGCTTTAAAAATAAGACAAAATGATGAAAGCCATGAAAATGCTAAGCTTCTTACAACTGCAAAGATATCAGCTTGTTAGTTTTCCAGTGGCAGATGTTCAGTGGAGTTGAGATGTCTGCAGCTGAGGGCAGCTATGCATTATTTTCTGAGTGAAATTTACAAAGACTTGTTGCTGAGTACATTTCCATGGAGACAAGCTGTCTGCTGGTAAAAAAACAATTAATCTTGAGATTCTGAGTATTCTTTGCTGAGGAAAATGCAAATTTTAAATGTACAATGGCAAGCAGTTCAGTGAAAAAATTAAATTTGAAATTATGGGAAGTAAATGACAGGTAACAACCTCACTAGCAGCCTTAACACATTAATGCAGATAATAAAATTGTGTACAATTTAGTTTTATTTAAAGGCAGCCAGTGCACTTTTTTCTTAGGGTGAAAAGTTAATGTTTTCTGAAAGCATACAAGCTGCTTTTCATATCTAGGAGTGGAACAGAGATAAGAAAAGAACAGACAGCAATCAGTGTAAGTGGGGACACAGACTGTAGCATGCACTTTAGCATGGGTAAACTTAATTTTAGGTTAGATAATGTCTGTAGGTGCAACTGTCAATTTGGGGCAATTGTTCCTTTCTGCAGGGTTACACTTACCCCAGGATTGTGCAGGAATAGTGCAAGAGCTGCTGCAGACAATATGGCCGACTTGTGGTCCAGGAATGAGCTCCCGGGACGTGCATGAGCACTCCTGCACTATTCCTGCAAGGACACAGCCCCTGTATGCTAATTACCTCATTTGCTGGTGAAACCATGCAAACGAGGTGAATTAGTGATCCAGGAAGCAGGCAGGCATCCGTGCAAGAATAGTGTAGACTGCAGAAATGTATTCGGCCAGTAGCTGCAAACTACAAAATGGAGGCATGACAGCGTGTAAAAACATGTATTATAAGGGTTAGGCATGCCAATGGCCAAATATATGGCCATAGGCATGAAAACTAGTTTCAAAATTATAAAAAATAACTTTTTTTTTTTTGGCCGATTTTGGCCGTTTAAGCGTAGGGCAGCGGCAAATGGGATTGGCCCAAAAATAAGAAAAAAAGCTGGAAATAAGCTTTTAAACCAAAATCATCATTTTGCCATAATATTCAATGGCATGCATAACACAAGACCATGGAATAGTGGTTGCTAAGGGGGAAGGCTGAGTGTCAGATTTGTAACCATGCATTAGCAGTCAGTTTTATGCAAATGAAGGAAATGCTACTGAATCACGTATTTCCCCTCAATGCTAGCTTGCACCCAACTGTGTATGTGCAATAACACCATGGTCTAAGCCTAAGAGCTAGATGACTTCATGAGGGGGGAGTGTCATGACTGCTGTAACTTACTGGAGCACAGTGGCCTGTGTTTGCCCTTAGCTAAGCACAGCTAAGGAAGGGGTTGTGTATGAGGCTGTCTAGCAATGTTCACATTGCCTAAATGGGTGCACACGCTGTGTATCAGGTTTTAAACAAAAAACCCCAGGAAATAGCAGCTCCGTTCACATCTGAGCTCTGGGTTTGCGCGGTGCACCAAGGGGCTTAAACAGAAAGGAAATGAGAAGGGAAAACAGCAGTAGGAAGGTAATCAAGGAGAACTAGCATAGCTGGCAGGTGAAATGTATCAGAATCAGCCAATTACACAGGCAGCAGCCCAGCCCAGGACATCATACTACTATAAACTATGCAAACACCTTTCACTCTGATTTTTCCCACAAACTCTACACCACCGATGTTCACAAATGGGAAAATTTTACCTAACAAAACCAACAAAATGATAGGGGCTGCTGTCGCTCTCATAAATCAATATGTGGAAGAGGCTGCGGGTGGTGAGGATGAGAATGCTGATGACCAACCCACAGTGAGGAGAAGGAGAATAGTGTACAGACCCAGGGTAACCTACCAGGGGCTACATGAGCTGGAGATAGTGGAGCACTATAGTGTGGACAGGGACCTCCTACAGCAAAATGTTGAGCTGTGCTGGCCATGGCTGACATACAGAACTAACAGAGGGGAACCCATCCCAGTGGATACCAAGGTATGTGTAGGCTTAAGAATACTAGCCACAGGTACTTTCCAAAGGCCAAGTGGGGATATCATGGGGATCTCACAGGCATCGGCATCCAGGGTATTCTACCAGTTCCTGGATGCCATGTCAGCACATGCCGGTGAGCACATATATTTCCACAACACCCATGAGGCATTGACTAGTAATATGCATCTCTTCCACCAAATAGCAGAATACCCTGAGGTAGTGGGTGCTATAGACTGCACTCACATACATATCAAAGCAGCACCCGGCGAGTGGGGTAGGGTCAACATAAACCACAAGGACTTCCCCTCTATCAACTGCCAGGTTGTGTGCGATGCCCAGGGCATTATAATGAATGTGTGTGCTGGCAGCCCTGAAAGCTATCACGAATCCCACATCTGGCATATGATACAGCTGTGAGGATCCTTGTCGGCAGTAAAACACACAGATAAATCCTTAACGCATTTATTTAAAATAACAAACAGAGCGTTTTCGCCACGGAACACCGTGGCTTCTTCAGAGGTAATAAAAAGCAAACATTCAAACACTCCGTTTAAATCAGGCAAGCCAGGAAGTGACATCTTCCTATTTCCTGACAACGGCAGCAATTTTAAGTCTTATAAACATTTTAAAAAACAGTTTTTAAAAGTGCCTACAAGGCACTCAATAATAACCATACCCGAAACTAATACAGTTTAAAAACCTGGTAAAATTACCCTACAAATGCACATTGTAAATTAACTTAAAACTGAAAGATCAAATAAGGAGAAACACATCTCCTACTGGATGTATAGGAATATGCAGAACTACAACACAGATAACTACTAACTATAACTTGTACCTAAAATAAATCAACTCTATATAGCCACAAAAACATACAGATGACTATGAGGCAAAGTTCATATACTGGACTACAAAAAATGTATGTTAAGGACATTACCTAAATAAAATAAAATTTATAATGTATATATGTCCCAAATATAAACCTAGTACTGACCCCTATATATAATAATATAATAAATGAGAGCCTAGCTAAACATCATTCATGCTAAAAGATAAGGCAAACCTTTAATTACTAACAAGTGGGACAGAATCTATCTGAAATAACTTTTCAATTTTAGAACAGGAGCTATGTTGCAGTTACTACTAGTTGCAGTTACTAAACCTAGTACTAGGTTTATATTTGGGACATATATACATTATAAATTTTATTTTATTTAGGTAATGTCCTTAACATACATTTTTTGTAGTCCAGTATATGAACTTTGCCTCATAGTCATCTGTATGTTTTTGTGGCTATATAGAGTTAATTTATTTTAGGTACAAGTTATAGTTAGTAGTTATCTGTGTTGTAGTTCTGCATATTCCTATACATCCAATAGGAGATGTGTTTCTCCTTATTTGATCCTTCAGTTTTAAGTTAACTTATAATGTACATTTATAGGGTAATTTTACCAGGTTTTTAAACTGTATCAGTTTCGGGTATGGTTATTATTGAGTGCCTTGTAGGCACTTTTAAAAATTCTTTTTAAAATGTTTATAAGACTTAAAAATTGCTCCCGTTGTCAGGAAATAGGAAGATGTCACTTCCTGGCTTGCCTGATTTAAACAGAGTGTTTGAATGTTTGCTTTTTATTACCTCTGAAGAAGCCACGGTGTTCCGTGGCGAAAACACTCTGTTATTTTAAATAAATGCGTTAAGGATTTATCTGTGTGTTTTACTGCCAACAAGGATCCTCACACTCGTTTTTGTTTGGTTTGCTTACTTCTTTTTTCGTATATGATACAGCTGTACCAGAGATTTGCCAGTGGGGTCATCCCATATAGCCACCTAGTGGGGGATGCTGGTTATGCACTGGAGCCGTGGCTGATGACACCCATCAGAAATGCACACACACCTGAGCAAGAACTCCATAATGAGGCACACACACAAACCAGAATCATAATAGAGCATGTATTTGGGATGCTCAAGTCACGGTTCCGGTGCCTGGACACATCTGGTGGAGCCTTGCAGTACTCTCCAGCTACATGTACACAAATTTTCATTGTATGTGCCATGCTACACAATATGATCTTGTGGAAACAGCTGCAGCAGGAACAGCACGGGGCAGGGCCACACAGCCCTCCACCATTGCCAAGGCCAGCACAGGCACAGAGTGACTCGGAGGAGGAACAACCTGAGCCTGGCCTTGTAGGCAGAAGGAGGCATGCCCAGTATGCCCAGGCTTTGGCAAAGAGGCAATGCATAGCACATACACTGACATGGTAGGAACCCAGGGAATGACACCTCTCTCTGACTCGCACATACAGTAAAAGGGATGCCAAACATGACACTACCAGTGCTTTACCATGTACAGGGAGTGTACTATGTGCATCTGACATAGTCAGCCCTCCAGCACCATCCTCAATACTGGCACATCCACAAGGTAAGTCACTCTCCCTATCAATTGCTGAATAGAGTAATATATTCTGCTACTTGTATCTATGGTATGGATGTGAGCATGCAAGGGAATCGGGTGGCTGACTGGGATGGCAGCAGATAGTAGACACCTATATGGGCAGCATGAAATCCATAACAAATACTGGTGTCAACAAAGTTGGCAGTACTAGATAAGGTGACAAATCCCACTGCAGGATATGTGGTGGGTCAAATGTGTGTCCATAGGACACACACATGCATGGCAGTGAGGCTCACATACCCAACAACAGTCTCAGCCAGCAGGACAGGTGTAGATGACCACAAAGAAAGGCTGTGCTAAGGCCTCCAACTGATGGCAATGGAGAACAGCCCCCCTGCAGACCTACACAGACAGACTACAACAAGTCAGGCAGTTGGATGTTAGTTCTGAAGGGTAAGAAGTCCGAACTGAAATGTAGGTCAATAAAACCTAAGATCTGTACTCCATTGATATGCTCTAGTCTGCATGATAGGTCAGAATACAGAATGAAATGGAAGCCAACAGAGTACCTGAAATACCAGTACAGTCATAGCAAATGTTTACAGTTGTCATGAGTGCCCTCCCCACAATCCTACATAGAAATGTAGTAACATGTACGCGTGGGTTTAATAACAGTGGAGCACAGATTACCTGAGCTGGCCAAATTAGCAGGATAGATTTTTGCACATGTACAATATGCAGGGCTCTTGCATGTTAGGTTGTTGTGTGTTGTATAATGTGTGGAAGTGGTCAGCATGTAGGTATGGAGGATTGTGTCCTGTTGGCCTATGGACAGTACTGTTGATGACAGGGCCATGTTCTTACAACTGCAGTGCTAAACACAATGCATCCCAGCAAGACCCTATCCAGCAGTCATCCATACTCATTGTTTAGATGTAATATCTGTCACCATCTGAAAGATGGACAAGCCATGAATGTGGGCCCAGACATACACACAGTACACAGCTGGAAGTACCCTAGACAGAGTATATAAAATGTAACTGTCAAATACACACATCTTTGGAATTGTACATGCAGGATAGCAGCACATTAGTTGTCTGTATAGTATGGAATACTGATGTAGTCTGGCCAATCACTGGCAGATCATGAAAGGCACAGTTATGAAGTAATGAAAAACTGCTGATGTCCCCGCACAAGCCAGCATAAGGGGAATGTTCTGGGTATATCTGTGAGTCAGCTGCAAGAAGCTTCCCTAGCCCATGTGCACTCAGCTCACCCCACCATCAGCCACAGATTGATCACAGGTCATATCCCTGCTGTTGGAAATGAATACAGTATGACCCCCACTTTTGTATGGGGATACCCACAGAATGCAGCCTGCATAAGAGGTGTCCTCTGCAGGTGTGTCCTTAGCTGTAAGCAGCATCCTGCCAGCATCCACACCAATGGATTAATAAGGACAGGAACTATTGCCATTAACACCTCACACATCTACCCTGTCACCCCAGGGGAATCCAGTGGCTTGCAGCCTGGGACAGTAGGAGTGACAGAATGCACTGGCCTGCTACAGATGGCCTGCATCACTACCAAATGCCCTACAGTCATCTGTCAAAGGCCTGTGCCTCACACATACTGCTAATGTATGTTATCTCATGGAGTCCCAAATAACAACGTAACACAGTCCACAGAACACAAATGGAAGGCCATGTTGACAAATCCCAGTAGCATGCCCACCATGTCCTACAGCATGAACTGTGGACCAACCCCTAAATACCACTGGGATGAAGGGATAACTATAGGGATACTTATCAGATATAGTTTGCATAATGTTAGGAAGAGGATAGAATAACGGGGGGGGGTCTAGAAGCATGGATGCCATGGAGTGTGTGAAGTCTGAAACTCTGATGTGTGTTCATACTATCCCTGCCTGAAAATCCAGTAATGGGTGGCTAAAAACCTGCTCGTGAACAACCACAATGTGAAGGGGAACTGACCAGATATATAAGCTCTACCTCTGGGTAACCTGTGTGAATCTGTACAGCTGAGAGGTATGGCCACAGCAGGATATGGCCATTCTGTCATGTCGATAGATGCACAAGCAGGGGATCCTCAGCCACCACAGTACCAAGGAGCTGGACCATTTACACAGACCCATCAGCAAGTGTCTGCAACTCCCCCTCCAGAATGGCATGAGTGTGCAAGAATATATAGGCTGCAGACCACAATACTGGACACAGCTTCATTCTTCTTGTGTTCCATAGAAAATTACTGTGAGCAAATAAGTATATCTGTCAGTAGTTGATGACATAATACATAACAGTGTAAAACAGTACATATGTCTGAATATCTCTTCTAACACCAAAATCATGTAGCACAAGCAGCACAGACACAATTAGTTACAGTATCCCACTATCATTTGCCCATTGTGACTCCATAATATCAACCTATCTACAGATATGCTGCAGAAACAGGTTGCTAGCTGTAGGTGTAGAACACAAATGCCTGCACTGGAGTACAACCAACCTGTAATGGATTCACACATTCAATACAGAAGGTCATACTGGGCATGCTCCCACACTTAGAGAAATGAAGCCCATGTCTGACAACAACAGTGGACTATACATATCTGTTAGTTGCAGATTTCTGTGCACACACACCACATTGCACACCATTCATGCTTTGCACACACATCAGATAGGAATGCACACATATATCCAAGGACAACTCACTATAATAGGTCAAACATACACAAACAGAAATGTGGGGAAGAGAGAGGCAGACAGTCACAAAGATCTTCCCATCATGATGCCTGTCCCACCCACCACACATCCAATTGTCCAATATCACATGATGTGCCGATGTCTATCACTGTAGACATTTGCATCTGGTAGCCCTCAGCACTATAGTATCTGTGGTGCTTGTGATAACTGTGTAACATGACAGTACAATTCATTATTCATCTAGCAGTTGTATACCCAGTCGTGTCAAATGTAAAGTTATGTGTGACTGAATTTTGTATGTGTGTTTCAAGAGGAATGGTTTATGGGTCATTCACACACACACACACACACACACACACACACACACACACACACACACACACACACACACACACATACTGCACTCCCCATTACCCTAGTTTAGCAAGCCTGCTGATGTCAGTCACCTTAAAATACCCCTTTGGACAATGATCATCCCTATAAGCTCTGTGGATTGTGAAATAACTGTGTAATGCTATAGTGTGACATACTAGTTAGGTAGAAGTTCTAATCCCAGACATAGCAACTGTGAAACTGTGTGTGTCTGTGTGTGTGTGTGTGTGTGTGTGTGTGTGTGTGTGTGTAGGTAGGGATCAATGATTTTGAGGACATTCACAGACACTACACCTCCCACTGCCCTACTTTAGCAAGCCTGCTGATGTCATTCACCTTGAAATACACCTTTGGACAAGGGCTAGTCCTATAAGCTCTGTGGCACATGCAATAACTGCATAATGCTATAGTGTAACATACTAGTTAGGTAGGAGTTCTAATCCCAGACATGGCAACTGTGAAACTCTGTGTGTGTGTGTGTGTGTGTGTGTGTGTGTGTGTGTGTGTGTGTGTGTGTGTGTGTGTGTGTGCACGCGCACATTTGTTTGTGTGTGTAGAGATCAATGGTTTTGAGGCCATTCACAGACACTACACCCCCCATTGTCCTACTTTAGCAAGCCTGCTGATGTCATTCACCTTGAAATACACCCTTGGACAAAAGCTAGCCCTATAAACTCTGTGATGCATGCTATAACTGTGTAATGCTATAGTGTAACATACTAGTTAGGTAGGAGTTCTAATCTTAGACATGGCAACTGTGAAACTGTGTGTGTGTAGGGATCAATGATTTTGAGACCATTCACAGACACTACACCTCCCATTGCCCTACCTTAGCAAGCCTGCTGTCATTCACCTTGAAATACACCTTTGGACAAGGGCTAGCCCTATAAGCTTTGTGGCGTGTATGATAACTGTGTAATGCTATAGTGTAACATACTAGTTAGGTAGGAGTTCTAATCCCAGACATGGCAACTGTGAAACTCTGTGTGTATGTGTGTGTGTGTGTGTGTGTGTGTGTGTGTGTGTGTGTGTGTGTGTGTGTGTGTAGACAGTAATGATTGTGAGGCCATTCACAGTCACTACACCTCCCATTGCCCTACATTAGCAAGCCTGCTGATGTTCACCTTAAAATACCACTTTGGAGAAGGTTCAGACCTGTAAGCTCAGTGGCGCATGCAATAACTGCATAATGCTATAGTGTGATGTACTAGTTAGGTAGAAGTTCTAATCCCAGACATGGCAACTGTAAAACTCTGTGTGTGTATGTGTGTGTGTGTATATAGAGAGTAATGATTTTGAGGCCATTCACACTCACTACACCTCCCATTGCCCTACTTTAGCAAGCCTGAGTGTTGTATGTGTGTTTCAAGAGGAATGGTTTATGGGCCATTCACACACACACACACACACACACACACACACACACACACACACACACACACACACACTGCACTCCCCATTGCCCTAGTTTAGCAAGCCTACTGATGTCAGTCTCCTTGAAATACCCCTTTGGACAATGATCTTCCCTATAAGCTCTGTGGACTGTGCAATAACTGTGTAATGCTATAGTGTGACATACTAGCTAGGTAGGAGTTCTAATCCCAAACATGGCAACTGTGAAACTGTGTGTGTGTGTGTGTGTGTGTGTGTGTGTGTGTGTGTGTGTGTGTGTGTGTGTGTGTGTGTGTGTGTGTGTGTGTGTGTGTTTGTGTGTGTGTGTGTGGATCAATTATTTTGAGGCCATTCACAGACACTACACCTCCCATTGCCCTACTTTAGCAAGCCTGCTGATGTCATTCACCTTGAAATACACCTTTGGACAAGGACTAGCCCTATAAGCTCTGTGGCATGTGCAATAACTGCATAATGCTATAGTGTAGCATACTAGTTAGGTAGGAGTTCTAATCCCAGACATGGCAACTGTGAAACTGTGTGTGTGTGTGTGTGTGTGTGTGTGTGTGTGTGTGTGTGTGTGTGTGTGTGTGTGTGCGCGCGCGCTTGTTTGTGTGTGTAGGGATCAATGGTTTTGAGGCCATTCACAGACACTACACCTCCCATTGCCTTACTTTAGCAAGCCTGCTGATGTCATTCGCCTTGAAATACACCCTTGGACAAAAGCTAGCCCTATAAGCTCTGTGATGCATGCCATAACTGTGTAATGCTATAGTGTAACATACTAGTTAGGTAGGAGTTCTAATCCTAGACATGGCAACTGTGAAACTGTGTGTGTGTAGGGATCAATGATTTTGAGACCATTCACAGACACTACAACTCACATTGCCCTACTTTAGCAAGCCTGCTGTCATTCACCTTGAAATACACCTTTGGATAAGGGCTAGCCCTATAAGCTTTGTGGCGTGTATGATAACTGTGTAATGCTATAGTGTAACATACTAGTTAGGTAGGAGTTCTAATCCCAGACATGGCAACTGTGAAACTCTGTGTGTGTGTGTGTGTGTGTGTGTGTGTGTGTGTGTGTGTAGACAGTAATGATTTTGAGGCCATTCACAGTCACTAGACCTCCCATTGCCCTAAATTAGCAAGCCTGCTGATGTTCACCTTGAAATACCTCTTTGGAGAAGGTTC
Source organism: Protopterus annectens (assembly GCF_019279795.1). Taxonomy (NCBI): domain Eukaryota; kingdom Metazoa; phylum Chordata; order Ceratodontiformes; family Protopteridae; genus Protopterus; species Protopterus annectens. Next base: position 1,017,693,467 of record NC_056732.1, on the reverse strand, counting down.
AGCCCTGTAAGCTCTGTGGCACATGCAATAACTGCGTAATGCTATAGTGTGATGTATTAGTTAGGTAGAAGTTCTAATCCCAGACATGGCAACTGTAAAACTGTGTGTGTGTGTGTGTGTGTGTGTGTGTGTGTGTGTGTGTGTGTGTGTGTGTGTGTGTGTGTGTAGACAGTAATGATTTTGAGGCCATTCACAGTCACTAGACCTCCCATTGCCCTACATTAGCAAGCCTGCTGATGTTCACCTTGAAATATCTCTTTGGAGAAGGTTCAGCCCTGTAAGCTCTGTGGCACATGCAATAACTGCGTAATGCTATAGTGTGATGTACTAGTTAGGTAGAAGTTCTAATCCTAGACATGGCAACTGTAAAACTCTCTGTGTGTGTGTGTGTGTGTGTGTGTGTGTGTGTGTGTGTGTGTGTGTGTGTGTGTGTGTGTGTGTGTGTATAGAGAGTAATGATTTTGAGGCCATTCACACTCACTACACCTCCCATTGCCCTACTTTAGCAAGCCCACTGATGTCATCTAGCTTGAAATACACTTTTGGAGAAGGGCTAGCCCTAAAAGCTCCGTGGTGTGTGCCATAAATGTGGAACAATGTAGTGGCAGTAACTACACAGCTATGGGGACTGAATCTCATCTGTGGCAAGTGTTTGTTTGTGTACATATGTATGTGTGTACCTCAAAGATTATTGCCCCATTTACAGCCAGTACACATCTCAGAGCCTGACTTTAGCAGTCCTGCAGATTTCATCCACCTTACAAGTATCTGTTGTGAAGCCTAAACCATGTCAGGTCAGTGGTGCATGTGATGAATGTGTAACATAATGGCCCGTAAAGGTTGTTAGATAGAGGTTTGAACCTCACCACTGGCAAATGTAAATGCGTGATTAGGGTAGAATTATTTTTGGGATTTCTCACCCACTACATCACCCAATGGCAGTATTTACAAGGGCTGGTGATGTTCCTCACCTTAGAAGTACCTTGGGACAACATCCATCCAATAAGCTCCATGGCGCATGCGATAAATGTGGTACACTGTAGTAGCAATACATAGCTAGGTAGGGGTTTGAATCTCAGTACTGGCAAGTGTGAGAGTGTGTGTGTGCATGTGTGTGCATGTGTGTGTGTGTGTGTGTGTGTGTGTGTGTGTGTGTGTGTGTGTGTGTGTGTGTGTGTGTGTGTGTGTGTGTGTGATCAGTATCCTGTGTGGAGGTTGCTGTGACTGTGTAATGACAGGATGCATTGTGGAGTGGGTTTTGCTAAATTACTATAGTGAGGACCTACTATATGTCACAATGTCCTCCTTACAAGGACAACAGATGCCAAACAGCAGAGAGGCTGGTGTAGACAATCCATAGCCCTACATGTGACATTATGGATCGGTGAACAATATAGGCAACCCTTGTATTACTCAGAGAACACTCTCCACCCATGTCTCATACACAAACACACTTGGCTAGGCAATAACCACTATATTGGTAGTTCCCTGCATATTGCCCACAGATAGTAACCACAGTGTGATTGCAGTGGAACACATGCCTGTTAACCACAACACTGCCATTGACATCAGAATGTACTGTGATGTGTAAAATCTCCTGACTGAGTGTGTGTTATCCAGCAAGTAAAAGGATATGGCACCCTGTTCCATCCCTACAATAGGCAAATAAATGCTTACAGTGGTCCTTTGCTATGTTCTCCACTGGATACCTGCAACAACTGTAGAGTCTGCAAATGTAACCCACAAAGGGAATACCATGCCTTATACACATGTCCTGTATGGACAGATACCACTAACTCCAATGAATACCTGTATCATGATGTCAATGTAGGTGCAGGCACGACTTCAGTTCCATAGCCAGGTCTCACCAAATGAGGACAGGAATGCCACATCAGATGATAACAATCTGTCCACACAACATGCCCCAGAGACCTCAAGTACACTTCCACACATCACATGTGCTCAACCCGGACACTGTCCATGTTATGGAATATAGATCACATATGTGGCAAGCATTGCACAGCACTGGGCTGGCCACCCACAATAGTAACTCAGATGAGTGGATGGTGAATACAATACCCACCTGTGTGGGCCAATCCAGGGACCACACCCCTGAGCCACACTGGAGACCAGTGACATGTGGCCTGATGCCAAGGTATTTGCTTTGCCTAGCCTTCTACAGCCTTCAGGCACAGTCAACTACTTCATAGGTTCATAGTTTGGTACTAGGTTATCGGCTCTAAGGCCTATGCAAGCCTAGCCATAACAGTTCCCTAGAAATTTTTTCCCACAATATTTACTTCTCTGGGCCCCTGTCTAGCACTGCACACCTGTGAAGCAATGAACTCATGCATCTCAGTACTGGCAAGTGTGTGTGTGTGTGTGTGTGTGTGTGTGTGTGTGTGTGTGTGTGTGTGTGTGTGTGTGTGTGTGTGTGTAGAGATGAATGATTTTGAAGCCATTCACACTCACTACACCTCCCATTGCCCTACTGTAGCATGCCTGCTATTGTCAGTCACCTTGAAATAACCCTTTGGCCATATATCAGGCTGATAAGCTCTGTGGCACATGTGATAACTGCATAATACTGTTGTGTAGCAAACTAGTTAGGTATGAGTTCTGACCCTGCCAGCTGTGATAATGTGTGTGATTCCCTGACAGAGTGTGGGTGTGTCTTCCTTGACACCTACTTTTGTGGACAGTCACATGTACTACACTTCCCTTATCCCTCCTTTATCACTGTTGCTGATGTCACTCACCTTTAAAGATACCTTTGAACATGTAAGCTCCATGGCACATGCAATAACTACATAACAATGTAATAGCAATACATAGTCAGATAGGGGTATGAAACTCAGTACTGGTAAGTGTGTGTTTGTGTGTGTATCATCAGTGTCTTGTGTTGGTGTTGAGGTGATTGTGTAATGACAGGATCCATTGCAATGTGGGTTTTGCTACATCATTATATTGAGGAGCTACATGTCCCATTGTCGACATTACAAGGCCAACATTTTCCAAACATTGTAGAGTTTGTTGTAGACAATCCTCAGCCATAAATGTGTACAGTCATGTGCAATTACCATGTGACAGTATGGATTAGTACACAATATAGGCAACCGTCATAATGCCCAGATGCCAATCTCCACCCATGGATCATACTCAAACACGCTTGGCTCTTACTCTCCTACTCCCTTCCTTTCTTACTTTGTCTCTGTCTCTCTCTCTCACTCCCTCTCTGGTGGATGTGAAAGGTACATCTGCTTTGCTTAGGCAGCAGATTGAGTTTTGTAAGTGATGCTCATGATCAGCTGATGGCCTGTGCATGAATTGCAGTCCCCCACTTGCTAATTGCATGTAAAACAGCTGTGGTATCATTCCTATAGCCAATTGCATTGAAACACACTCCTATAACTAAGCACTTCATGTGGGTGTTGGCCCTTTTCCTTCACTGTGAGCAGGACGTCATGTGGGTGCTTGACAAAAAGCTCACAGAAGGTAGTTGGATATACCTCTTACAACATACATTGTGGAGACAGGCCAACAAACATGAGGGGGATGTTCCAGACATGGGGACAGAATGTAAGTATTGCTCCTCTACATTTGAAGTAATGTTGGTTTAACAGGGTTTGTGTGGATATAGCTGTTCTACATGATACAATATCTGTCATGACATTGTTATGTGGTTGAGGAAACTCTCACCTGTAGGGCTATCTGCAGATTGGCCAGAGTTTGAAGTCTTACATGTGTTGTGTTACTCACACATTTCCTATATTTAGAAATGCAGTGGCACACTCTGATGATTGCAGTCAGTACATGGTGACATCCATGTGAGTTACTGACTTCATATCCCTCAGAAGACATACACCAGTAAATGTATGAGTCTATCACAGCAACATGTCAATATTGGCCCTGTGTTTGTGCCTCCAACCTCAAGTCTGTCAAACTTTGTACATATGTCATGCAGTAAGAGGTGCATATGTTCAGTACATCATTATTTACTGACATCATACCTGATAACAAGCCAGTGAGCTATCAGACTGCTAGACATGTTATGTATAGTAGGCCTTATATTTGAGGACAAAACCTGGACATTCTGTTGTAGTGTGTACAGTAGTGAGGTCTGTATACTTATGGTGATGGTTGACAGAGTGTGTATTGTGAATATGTACCTTGGCCTGTATACAGACTGTGGTAGATGTCATTGTTCTTGGTCCTGTTCTATCTGATGTTGCATGCTGCTCCAGTGTATGGTACCCTATTGGCGTACATGTTTGTAGGGCTAGACGGACACATGTCCCATACCACAGTCAGGCACTGGAATACACTCTGTATTGGCCCAGTATATGTAGGGTTAGTGTGTGAGTGGCACATATGGGGATGGTGTTGTCCACACAGTCCATATACTGTAATATTAATTAGGCTGATCATATGTGGCTGTGGCTGTGGCTGTGTTCAGATTGGCTGTGGGTATGCACTTTCACACTGGCGTCTGTTACTCCTTGCTGTTACATGCCTGTAGAGGCTGCTATATTTGCAAGTACATGTGTATTTCCCCCATAAAAAAATATAGGCCAGTGTTGTGGCAGTCTGCCTGTAGTTTGCACAGTGCTTTTTGACATGCCTAGCAGCTCAGTGTATTTACCTAGTGTGATGTTATGTCCAGATATTTGTAAGATGTACTGTTGCTGGGCCACCATATCTGTTGTGTATTTCTGACAAAGCAGTGGGATGCTGTATATATGTCACTAACCAGTGGGTAGTATTTGGACTTCTGACCTCTGCTCCTCCAGTTAATATGTGTCAGGACAGACAGGAGTGCGTGAATGCATAAACTGTGTGAGCTTATCTATTCCAGTATTTTCGTGATATCCCCATTTACATGGTTGTAAACATCCACTTTGTCATGCTTGGTCCACACGTCTTGCACTAAGGAGCTCTGTGTATACCTCTATACCTCTGGACTGATCAGAGTGTGTCAGACTGTCCACATTTATTGGTCATACCTCTGCTGTATTCCACAGGATCATTACTGTGATTTGTGTGGTATTTCACTATGATGATCTTATGATATCTGTCAGTAACTGATGGCGTACATGTCAGTATCAGATGTGACTTCCCACACAACATTTCTGTTAAGACAACCCCTGTTACTGTAGCAATATTCTAAATTTATATCTGCAATACTTACATGACATCCCCTTGCACTAAGAGGTTCTGACTATTGGTGCTGAGGCATGACTCCGCTACATGTTATGGGTATATGTATATATATATATATATATATATATATATATATATATATATATATATATATATATATATATACATATACACACACACACACACACACACACACACACACACACACACACACACACACACACACACATATATATATATATATATATATATACACATATATGTTTACATATACATATATATATATATATATATATATATATATATATATATAGCAATATACAGAAGTATATAAGTGTATGTATGTACATGCATACATATATCTACATATGTGTATATATATATATATATATATATATATATATATATATATATATATATATCCATATTCTTATGTGTAAACATGAGTGTTGTATTTACCTTCCCAGACGTATCCCACCATATTTATCTGATATGTGTTTATATAGATATAACAACATACTGATTCAACAATATTTTCACTAACAAGTACTACACAATTGCAGAAGTCAAAGAAGTTGGTCACTACTATTCAGTATGTGTACTGACAGATATATTAGAAAAACAACAAACTTCTTCATAGCTGTGATGGCTTAGTGGTTAACTGCTGTGACTATAGTGTACAGGGTCCTGTGTTCAAGACCTACAAGGGCTGTTTATTTTGTTGCTGGGCAGAACAAGGACAGTTGGATACAGAGTGGTTAAGGCAGTTTTGAGCAGCTTTAAGTGGGTTTGCGCAATGCTAAGCGGTGCTAAAGTATGGTTAAACGAATAGGCACTTACACCGTGTAGGCTTCGCTTACCAGTGCGCAAATCTGCTTAGCATTTACATTTATTTTACATTTATGCAATTCTTACACCTGCTAAGCATAGTTCAGCCCTGGTAACCAGTGATCACATTCCAGTCTGTTAAAATAGCAGGGTAATGACATCTTTAATAAGTGTATTTAATTCCATTTACATAACATGCTTCCATGTGTTGTCATTACAGCAGCAAGGGGTGTGAGTCTACTGTCTGGGACACCTGAGTATATATGGCTTGTACAACACTCTTTTCCATTTGAATGTGTTTCATACATGGGCAGTATCCCAGGTTATATGCAGTCACATGGGCATGTAGTGTATCATTACGTTACTACTGTTAACAGTGCTTTCCCAAGTAAGAGTAGATTGCAGATTGTATTACTGGAACCAAACACCCCTGCATGCAAAGTTGGACTCTGAGTCCTGACTATCATGTTCTTGGTGGATGAGCTGTGTGTCATTAAGTATTTGCTACTGGATATTGATCTGACATGTGGATATTAACTGTAGACTACCGTGTGCATAGGACATGACATTGAGGGCTGCTGTCATGTAGTAATGGCATAACTATCAGTGTCAGACATCTATCTGTCAAAACATTCATCCTAATGCATAACCAGTTGGCTAGCTGATGTCTGTCCTCTGTACAGATGTGCAGATGTCAGGTATACATCTTGGCTGCTTACAGGCAATCTATGCTTGAATGACACTGACATGTTTGCCCAGCTGTGTTATGAATGCCATAGCTAGGAAACCCCACCCTGTATGCACCACATTCCATAGATACCTCAACTACACTACCACAATCAACAGAACATGCATGGGTACAGGTCTCCAAGACAAACACTGAACATGTTATGTAATATATGTTACATGCATGTCAATTGGAGCACCTCACTGGCCCTCTACAAGAGGCAACCAGATGTTGCATTTAACTCTCACCCTTGAGGATCACTCACATGGCATCAGTTGATAGATGGCCTGCTGACAAATGGCAGGTGGCATGATACCACTGTACCCACATCCCCTACTCTTATCTCTCCATGGACAATATCCTGGTACACACCTAGGAACACCTGCATCTATGGACCCCAGTACTGACAAATGTGTCAGTGTGCATTACTGAGAATAACAGTGTCTGTGTGCTTGTAAACATGTAGTTGATAATACCCTGAGGGCCTTCTCACCCACTACACCCCCATTGCCATAGTTAGAAATGGCTGCTGCTGTAATGGATATTACGTGTGCCTTGTTCCACTCTTCACCATATGGGCTACCTGGAGCTTATAGTACCAGCACAACACTGTTGTACAAATGGGTAGATAGGCATGGGTGACCCTCTGAGTCCTGGCAAATGTGTGTATGTGTGCAAGTGTGTATATTTGTAGGATACAGCATTCTGAGGCCACATTCTCCTAATACAATACAACTTGCCATACAGTATAAGGGATAGTGATGTTGCTGACCATAGGAGAGCCATGACAAACCATCACCCTATTATCCCTGTGGAATGTACAATAGATGCATATCCCTGTAGTAGCACCCTTGAGATAGACAAGGGGTTGTATTGAAGTCCTGGTCAATGTGTGATTGTGGGTATGTCAGAGTATTATCATGAGTTTCAGGAGTAAAATATCCAATGTGAGGTGTGGGTGCTGGGTATACTGTCTTCACACCATGGTACCCCCAGTACATGTCCCAAGGTCCACTGTATGGGGACCACTGTCACCATCAACCATAAAGGTAACTGATTACACTATCCAGCCCAATGATGCATGTGCTGTGTGCAACTTATCTGTAACAGAATGGGCTCACTGACAAGTTAGTTAGCACTGATAAATCCAGGTCTCTCAGATATGTCTATGACTGTTATGTGTTTGTCAATGTGTATATGACATTATGTCACAGTATGTATTGTTCATAAACAACCAGTACATCCCCAATTACCATACTTTACAAGGCCTGGTGATGTTTTTTACTTAACAAGTAACCTGGGACACACCTCATCCTAAAAGCTGTGTGGTGTGTGCAATTAAGGCCATACACATTAGTAGAAATAAGTACCTAGGTAGGGGTTCTACTCTCAGTGTTGCCAGGTAAGAGTGTGTGTGTATGTGAAAGGATCTAATTCAGTTTGCAGAAAATACATGTCCCAGGAGGTCATCTGTCCGAGACCTGACTGGCAAATGCTAACATTTCAAAGGTATCATCTTGTGGAAATTCATTCCATCAAAACTAGTAGTAGATGTGTAAATGCCCTCTTCCCCACTGTATAGCTGTACAGTGATACCGGGGTTGGTATATATAGTTGGGTGTGGATCTTGTGGACACAGCCACCATCACTGGGGTTATTGTTGTGTGTATCCGCCCTCTTAGTTGGCTGTAATACTGTACAGTTCATATTAACAGGTTAAGTAGTTGTCAATCACACTATCTGTGGTTCTACACCACCCCACACCCTCCAAAGGGTAGGGCTGTGCCATCCACACCAGCACACCTATGTTTACCTAGTCGAGGATTGCACTACATTGGGGAAGGGGACATATACCCTGCCAGTACCATTGTCAATGACATTAAACTAGCAGACTGATTATTTCCTGATGTGATATTGTGCCTATTCTGTCTTGGTGGAATTACATAGGCTAAAATGTGTTCCCTGCAAAAGTACATACATCCACGTGTACATTATTCTCTGTGTATTGTATCAACATCAAAGCGTGTGTGTGTGTGTGTGTGTGTGTGTGTGTGTGTGTGTGTGTGTGTGTGTGTGTGTGTGTGTGTGTGTGTCTGTGTGTGTGTGTGTATGTGTGTGTGTTATACACAAACATGTGGTGTGTACCACCCAGAACTCTTACCATTGTCCACTATAGAAGGGCTGCTGACATCAGCCAGCATGCACTCACTTGTATACACCCCTCAGACCTTTCAGCCATGTAGCACATGCAGTAACTGTTATACAGACCTGTGGCTTGTGTTAAGCTGTACCCATGATATGGCACAGTCAAGGTGTCACCACAGTGCCATACCCTTTGTAGTAAACAACAGCAGACCAACACCTACAACACAAATGGAATACATTATGGAAACCACAATCAGTCAGTGTTAATAACAGCTACAATGCATCATGGCTGGATGTCTACACATCCTGACATGTAATCATTAAACTTTAGTGCTGAAAACATGTTACACAGCATTACATTGGTACACCTTAGTACATTGACCCTGTGCACCAGAACCATATTAGCCTGTCCCTGCATCAATGTTATGGATGACAGGGATGTGGCACAGGTATCATCATATGCACAGGGTGTGTTTTGGGTTTGCCAGATACCTAGGCTGAGCCGTTTGGTTGACATCGTCTGTGTGTGTGTGTGTGTGTGTGTGTGTGTGTGTGTGTGTGTGTGTGTGTTAGGGGGTTTCATTATTAATTGGGCTGTGCAGATGTGGTGTGTGTAGGTATGGGGTTGCCCTAGCTGTGTTGGTAATGTATGTGTGTGTGTGTGTGTGTGTGTGTGTGTGTGTGTGTGTGTGTGTGTGTGTGTGTGTGTGCACAGTTCTGCCATGTGGCTACCCTATACAGGTGTTTGTTGGACAGCTGCAGACCATACCTGGCAGGGTGTGCAGTTCACCATCTCCGGCCACTGATATGAGAACTGTGCCTACCAGGGGTTCCACGGGCACTACCAGGTACAAGGCCAGATATGGTACTCTCCACTGATAATGACAAATGTCCACTGGATCCGGGTTCCTCTTGGGATCTGCCAGGGCCACCTGCACATGGCCTGCTATGTTGTGGTGTGGACAGCGCCCCCCTGGAGTGCTGGTGCTGGTACTGCCACTATGGGAGCAGCTCTGACTTGCTGCATGTCCACGTCAACCCCCCACCAGTTGGTGTTGCTGACCTACGTCCATGTGGCTGTTGCACTACTCCCATCATATGCTCAAGCACAGACATTGCATGGTCAAGGATTCCCACCATCACACCCAGCCATCTATCCAGGACCTCTGCAAAATAATGGTGGGCACTTGCAAGATCATGGATGTTGTCAATAACAACAGAATGAGTAGCCCTCTGGTGCCTCAGACCCTGTCTGGTATAACGTTCCATATGTGCCTGTGCCTCCATGATGGCCTGAAAGATGTGTCTGGTGACACCTGCTGTGGCACTTCTGCCAGGGGCATAATGATCAGCAGCCCTCCTACGAGCACCCCTGTACATCTGCCTGTGTGGTACCTCGCTGGTCATCCGGCTATGGCTGCTGTGTCCAGACACACTTGCCATAGTCACCACACTGTCCTGTCCCATGCCACCACCCACCAACTGTCCCTCATCTATGGCCACTGGTGATGGGGTATGTATAGGCAATGTGACTGTTGTGCAGGGATGAGGTGGATAACAGTGGGATGTCAACCGATGGCACAGCTTCAGCCCCTGATAACCCTGCCTGTACCTCACCATATCTATCATCATTTTCAGAGTCTGTATGGACACTAACATCAGTTTGCCTGCAGGAGGGACCCTGACCCACTTCGTCACCTGTGAGGGGAAAACAAGAAACGCACTTTAAGACCTGTATGTCATTGCTTAACTGTGCACACACACACACTTACAAGTGAGGTTGCACAAAGATATTACAGACAGACCTCTCATTACCCAACTGTCAACATGCATGATATATGGCACTCAACAGAATGCACTGCAGCTATAGTCAATCCCTGTTACCAACATTATACATCTCTGTAATGCATGAGTTGTGTTAGTAGGTGATGACCCTTCCCCTGGAACACACTGTAACCCTGTACACAGTATTGCTGTGCACCTGTTCAGCACCCTGGCATGTACTGTGTACTATACCTCACAGGTGTACACGTCATTGCTGAATGTGTTTATGTGTATCAGTTATGTTTGCTCTGCTGCTCACAGCCCCTGTGTATTTGTCCGACACATACCTGGGGTGATATGAGGACAGATGTCAATAGTGGATGCCTGATGTCTGATTTGCAGAGCTCATCATCAATGGTGCATGTATGAGCAATAAAATACAATTACATTGACAACCGGCAAAACTTACTGTGGCTATGAGAAGTGTACACTACACCCTTATTAACATGGCACCCTCTTCCCTGATATGCCTTGGGCCCACAATACCGCATATGTTAACATTACTTAAACCTGACATGTGACCTGTGCAGTCAAATGCAGTATCAAACAAATGTGTTAGCTGTGCAGATGCTGATTGAGATGCATACAATATGTGGGTGCATAAGTGTGCACACCCTTAACATGATGGTTTGTTGCATCAACTGTTAAGTGTACTACAGCAATCACTATGTCTGGAAGAGGTATTCTAGCATGGCCGATCTGTACTTGCCAGTATTTGGTCACTCCACCCTACAAATGTCCCCCAACTCTGTCAGATTGCATGGTCAACTCATGTGCACAGCCCTTGGAGGTCACACAGTGCCTTCACTATTGTTGTGGAGTCAGGGTTATGTCTGCCACAATTCATGACCTTGACTATGTGCAGATACAGCCATTCTTAGCCAGTGCTGGATGTCTGCTTCAGTTCAATGCTGTGTTTCAGGATGACACCCCTCCCCATCCTCAGCCTTTTTGCAGATGCTTGACAACTATGGGCCACACATGAGTGTCATTTTGCAGTGTCCCAAATTCAGAACACTGTGTGTACCGGCCTAGTCCTTGCTAATGAATGGCAAACATACAGGTGTACACTAGCACCAGCAAGGTACAGATGGGGATGGTGGGCCTGAGGTGGAGTGAAGTGTTGCTTGTGCAGCACATGTATCTTTATTAATACTGTCTGTAGATTTTGAACTTGGTATTGGTACACCATTACTCATTGCAGCACATAACTTTGGGGGACTTTTGATGTTATGCATATGCTACCTGTAGAGAGCCCTGGATGATGTTTCCTGTGGAACAACTTTCCCATCTGATTACCTTAACCCATAAGCCACACTTATGCAGAGTCCAGGTGATTGTCGATGCAGGTACTGCACAGCCAGTACTTGCTAGACATTCCTGCAACTCCATCAGTGTTGTGGCATGTTTCTAGGCAGCCTCTATGACCAGTTTGTAACATGTGTCGTCATCTGTCTTGGATGGCCATCTGTTTATTTTCTACATTAATGTTGTTCCATACTTCCTCATCACATACATGACTGTCTGCACTGTTTGCCATGGTATATGCAATGGTGAGGTAAGGCTACATCTCCAACTCCTGAGTGCTACCTGTTGGATATGGGATCCATTCCATGGTTTGTAAGATGTGTGCAAGCCATGGCTGCCTCTGTTGCAGGTGAGTGGGAAAATGTCATGGACATACATCTTGGACAGCAGACCATTTCTTTGTGTGACATTGAGGACCTGTACTTGATGGAAGGTGCATACTCATGAAGAGTGAATGCTGTCAGTACCTCAAAAGCTGCTCCCACAATATGTTATTTGGAGTGTGTGCACACATATGTTTCCAGTGTTTGTTAAGGTATGTATTCCCCATATTTGCTGTCCTAATATAGGATTCCATATTACACATTCATTGCTCATGTTAGGAGCACATTACAGGTTGTAAGGGTTGTGGAATGTGGTATTGTGATATGCCGTTGTGTAGATCTGTAACAATTGCCATTGTAATAGTGGTATATACACTGTTGTAGCCACTGTACAAGGGTAATGTCTCAGACATGTTCCTACTGTAAGCCATTTGTCCCACCATTATGTTCATCTCTATGCACACATCTTGCAATGACAAGTTGGTAGTTATATTTATTTATTTATTTATTTTACATTTGTTAACCGGGTTAGTCTGACTGAGCTTTTGGCTCATTTTCAGCAGAGACCCGGGGAGAAAAGCTCCTCAGTGAAAAGAATGTTGCAAAAATAATTTACAGACAGCAAAAGATTATGAAACTTGTTACAATATCATTTTAAATGAATAGTACAAAATACTTTACAGTCAGCAAAAGATTATGAAACCTGTTACAATATCATTTTAAATTAATAGTACCTAGTTGTTTTAGGGTTTAGAAAGCATATATACAAAAGTTAGATTAAGATATAAAGGAAATAAAGTAGAGGTGACCTATTAGACAGAATTGTTAAAGTTAGTTATTTAGGAGCAATCAGGTTGAGTATAGATAGGATAGACAGGGAGGAAAGTGGTAGTGGGAGGGTATTAAGAGGGAATGTAACGAAGGAAGGAAGAGATAGGAGTACAAGGTTAGAAATACATTTGGGGTGAGGGGGAGTATTTGGTGGAATGACAGTCATTTCAGGGTGGATGACTACAGTGGCAAGACCATTTTTTGTTAGGTATTTTCTTGTGGCTAATTTGAAACTCTTGCTATGGTCAAGGAACTTTATTTCTAAGGGAAGTTGGTTCCAGGATGTAGCTGGGTTATAGTTATAGAGAAGACATCCACTTTTGGTTTTGGGTTTATAAATTTGTAACAGTTCTTGGTCTGAGCTGTGTAGAGTCCTAGCAGGGGAATATTTAGATATGATAGAAGAGAGGTTGGGGCAGAAAGAGAGTATATAGAGGATGGAGTGGATGATTTGTAGTTGATATAGTTGGAGCAGGTGAGGGAATTCAAGCCAGTCTAGTTGTTTAAGTGATAAGCAGTGGTGAGATTTGTAGGTTTGGTTTGCTGCAAATCTGGCCACCTTGTTGCAGGCAGTTTCAAGTTTAGAAATGAGTGTGGCATTAAGGTTTGTGAATATGTGACAGCTGTATAGGAGTGCTGGAAGTAGTAAAGCATGAGAGAGAGTTTTTCGGGCTTTGTTGGTTAAGTATTTATTGTTGTGGAAGAGGTGTCCAAGTTTCTGGTGAGTTTTTTTGATGCAGTTTGTAGTATGTAGATCAAACTTAAGCGGATCATCTATTGTGACACCTACCAATTTAGTACTAGGTTCAACTGTGATGATGGTGTTGTTGCTTGATAAAATGGTAAATCTACTTTTGAGATTGGTGAGGTTTTTGGGGGGGGGAGAAGGAGCTTAGTTTTCTTAGGATTAATAATTAGTTTATCACTAAGCCATGTCTCAATGGTGTTGAATGATGCCTGGGTAGTACAGTGGAAGTCTGATGGGTTGTCAGCAATGATGACAACAGCAGAGTCATCTGCGTATTGCACAAGTGATGACTGGGGACAAGAGGTACAGAGTAAGTTAGTGAAAATATTAAAGAGCAGTGGTCTAAGGATGGATCCCTGGGGGACACCCATTTGCACAGTGAGAGGGGGGATAGTGCAGAAAGCCATTTGACTGATTGCTGGTAGTTAGAGAGATAGCTAGAGACCCAGGAGATAGTAGGGGGAGAGAAATTTAAGTTAGTGAGTTTGTCCAACAGGAGAGGGTGGGAGACAGTGTCAAAGGCTTTAGAGAGGTCAAAGAAAAGGCATGAGACAAGTTTATTGTTATCACAAGCAAGAGAAACTGTGTTGATGAAGGATATTAGTGCAGCTGTTGTACTATGATTGGGACGGAATCCATGCTGAGTGGGTGTGAGAAGGTTTTCCTGGTGAAGGTAATGCATTATCTGCTTGTGAATGCATTTCTCTAGGATTTTGGAGAGAGGAGAAAGTATGGCAATTGGTCTGAAGTTTGATATATTTGAGGAATTGCCACCTTTGTCATCATCATCTTCTTTCGGCTGTTCCCCCTAGGGGTCGCCACAGCGGATCATCTGTTTCCATTTCTTTCTGTCCTCTGCATCATGCTCTTTCACACCAACCGCCTGCATATCCTCTCTCACCACATCCATAAACCTCATCTTAGGCCTTCCTCTTTTCCTCTTACCTGGCAGCTCCATCCTTAGCATCCTTTTTCCAATATACCCAGCATCCCTCCTCAGCACATGTCCAAACCAACGCAATCTCGCCTCTCTTGCTTTGTCTCCAAACTGCCCAACCTGAGCTGACCCTCTAATATACTGATTCCTAATCCTGTCCATCCTAGTCACACCCAGTGCAAATCTTAACATCTTTAACTCTGCCACATCCAGCTCTGACTCCTGCTTTTTCGACAATGCTACCGTCTCCAACCCATATAACATAGCTGGTTTCACTACCCTCTTGTAGACCTTCCCTTTCACTCTTATTGATACCCGTCTGTCACAAATCACTCCTGACACTCTTCTCCACCAATTCCACCCTGCCTGTACTTTCTTCTTCACCTCTCTTCCACACTCACCATTACTCTGAACTGTTGATCCCAAGTTCTTAACTCATTAACCCTGAGTACCTTCTCTTGGCGCCTCTGTGCTTACCACCGAGTGCGCCACGAGAAGATAGGAATTCCCTTATGATAACCCCGAGTGCCTTCTCCCAGAGCAGTTAACATTGCAGTCAGATAGAATCTCCATGGTTGAAAATTAAGTTGAAAAAGTAACTGAACTTTGTTAGGTACCTTGTCAGCTTAATTTTCAGCCTGGAGTTACATGGTGTTTGTATTGAAGTTTTCGGAGAAAATCTGCTTGCAAATCACTCTCTACTTTCCTCTTCATAGCAAGCTGATATTCTGTCTGTTTAATCAAGTAAGCCATTGTGTCCAATTCAAGACACTACTGGCTTAACACCTCCACCCCTGACATAGAAATCCTTTGTTGTTGGCTAATAAATAGGGGATCCAACAGTAAAAATTCCCTTTTTTTGCTTGTGCAAAATTTACTGCTGGATCCCTCTATTTATTTTCACTGGACACTTCACTGAATGGAGTCCTTCTACAGCCGAAAGACCTGCATCGGAGATCTGTCTGTGCTAGTTCCTTCCCCAGACCATTTCATCCAATCCAGAATAAGGTAGGATGGTGCCAGCTTTGCTTCTCGCAATGTGCAATTATTGCTGTAGGGAGACAGAGTATACCCAACTGAGCTTGGGTGTGTTGTATGCTGAAACCGTGCATAAAGTTTTTTTTTTTTTTGCATCATGGTTACTATTTTTTTTTAATCTAAATATCATGTACAGCTTCATATCGGTTGTCATACAAGTGGCCCGCCTATAATATATGGTGTTTACAACAAGTTGTCTGCTGTTACGTCGTAAAGAGGTCTATGCTATGCTGGATTTGTATGTATCTGTTAACTTTTGCTAACTGTTTGTCATGCATTGAAGTGTTTCCTGCCTGGGTCTCCTCTGAAAATGGGCTCTGTCTTGGGCTTTCCTTTTGCTCATCTGTACTTGTAAATGCTTGGTAGAATTACCTCTGCCTTTGAACATTCCCTAAAGTATAAGTGCTGCACAGCCTTTGTAAATACACAGTTAGCAGTCTCATAATTCACCTTCTCTTTTTATTTTTTTGTAAACTTGCTGAATACCTCAAGGGAACTAGCTAGGCACACAATCGCTAACGGACAGTTACCGGTGGATTACGAGCATTCCCTAAAGTATAAGTGCAACAGCAGCTGTGCTTAGATAGTTTGGCGGGTTTTTTTTTTTGTTTTTTTGGGGGGTTTTTTGTTAGTAAATCTAAGAGAGCCACACCAAGAGATACATACCATAATGCATGGAAACCTTAGCTGGTAATGTACCCAAACCTTTGAACATTCCCTAAAGTATAAGTGCAACGGCAGCTGTGCGTAGATGTTTTGGTGTGTTTTTTTGTTTTGTTTTTTTTATAAATTTAAGAGAGCAACACCAAGAGATACATACCATAATGCCTGGAAACCTTAGGTGGTAAAGTACCCAAAATAGTATTATGCATCATTTTCTCAAGCATTCTACAGTATATTATGTACTGCTTCTCAACTACTTTGTGTGAAATATATTATTCATGGTATGCTCCAGTATTTTGCTACAGTACTCCTCCGTTGCACCATCACAAATGTTTTTACCTGTAGGGATGCTCCTTAGCCAATTCAAACTGCATTGGAAAAATAGCAATCTGTGTCTATATAGGTAGATGTATTATTGTACATGTGATGTATCCACAACATTTTGAAATGTATTAAAATATTTGTTAGATATGATTAACTGAATTTCTATGCATATTATTCTACATTGCTAAATATTTGCAGACATGTATGTCAAAAAATTGTGTTTGTTTTTAAATGCATTGTATATTGCCTAATTGTTACATTTTGTGGTTGTTGCTGTTATTTTGCCATAATGGCAAGGGTCAGGGCTGAAAAGGGTCTTTGGAATAGTTTACTTAACAGATGTTTAATGAATACAGTAAAATTACATATTGCAAATATGATTAGCTTGATTACATTTATGAGCTCTCTGTTAAGATAGTTTGATTACTTTTCTATAATTGTAAGCTTGTAAATGTACACATAGTTAGCGAATACCTCAAGGGAACTAGCTAGGCAGACAATCACTAACAGGCTAATTTATACTAATTTCACAGACGGCCAGTTACCGTTGGATTACAAGCAACAGCAGCTGTGCATGTTTTGGCGTGTTTTTTTTTTTGTTTTTTTTTCTATAATTGTAAGCTTGTAAATGTAGTTTTGGTTTGTTAAGGAAAGTCTTCACCTGGGTCACATGCAAATACATGTATATTGTAAAGCAGACCTATGAATGTGTATTGGAAGAGTGGAGGAAAGAATATAACAAATAATTTACTGTTGATTTAATCCCTATAATGCAAACACTGTATTCATCCTTAGTCATGAGCATTTCCACTGTCAGGTACTACAGTCTGTACTTAATTCCATTGATGTTAACTTATATAATATTAAAAAGGTGTGATCTTTTCACACAGCAATGACAGTATAATGCATAACTACACTACTGTAAAAACATCTGTTGTCTTACAATGAGTTTACATCCCTTACTGGTGAAGTGCCCACTGGGGAAAGTGGTTTATTGTGTGATTTTTGGTGCTTTTGCATACACAACACAAACAGCTGATGAGTTTACTGGGGAAAATAATTTATTACTGTGTCACAGAAAAGCTTTTGCATAACTGGAAAATCCATTTGGCCATTTCATTGTCCTGGGAGCTGACTGTGCTATATTGATTCACTGGCTTAGTTTAATTCGAAGCATGGTGCCATGACCTGTTCTCTGAGCTGATCTCTTGTTTAGAATATTGTGGTACAAATATGGTGTAAGAAGCATAGGTTATCTTTACATCAGGTTTCATAGATGGTTATTATAAAGTGTTGTTTTATTGTATCCAGCTTTCAAGTGTGTACTTGAATGAATTGGGAACAACTGACATATGACCGGACGTCTTTATCTACTTCTGTGAATGAATTCTGTCCATGCTGTAGTGTAGCCATTTCTTATCTGTTAACAATATGCACATACTGTCTTCAGGAACACTGCTGATAAATAACTCTAGAAATGTTGGAATGCTGATTTTTGGTATTGCTCAACCAGATATTTTGGACAATATTTCTGCCTTATTACTTCTGTGTCTTATTGGAACTAGAGGGATGGTTAGGTGAGAGAAATTAATTACTACTTTTTGGAGTAATTGTTATACGACTCAACCAGATAGGTTACATATTTGTGACTTTATTTCTTTTTCTGATTATACTCACTAGCTGCCTCAGTGAAATGAAGGTTATTACTTACAGACTACTACCAGCATGGAGCTACCATATATTTTGGGCAATATTCCTGCCTTTGTTGGTCATGTATGGACTTTAGGTTGGAGGAAGGGCTCAGTAATATAATAATGAGTCTGTGTTACATAACACCTGCACCAGGAAATATAATGAATGTCTACTCAACAGGTTATGTGCAGCAATTATCACCTGTGTCTGAGCATGCAGAACTTTGCAGTAATGATATGAAGTCATTATCACATTAACAATAAGTGCAGTTACAATGTAACACTGAGTCATTATCACTTTTCATGTAAAACTATCAGCAGCTGTCACTGTTATTCACATAAGTAGAAGTCGTTATCACATTGATGAATGCATAAGTCAGATGTATGCAGATCAGGGCAAGAAGCATCCCAATCCTTCCGCCCTTGATTCCTTATGTCCATTGCTGAATAGACACATGCAAAGAGAAAAGGCAGAGGTAAGGCAGACTGCTGACACTGAAGGAGGTTGTGAATGATAACGAATGCCTCTGCACTCGGGCGGTCCTTACCCTTCTTTTTCTCTTTACATGTGCTCTTTCTGTGCCCCCTTGTCAGTCATTGTGTGTAATTTTGTGTTTTCATGGTAGGTATGTACCTCTGCAGCATCATCATCACCACTTATGTACCTTATGAAAAGAATAATGCCCCTGTGGATAGGAGTGAAGATTTGGATGGTCTAACCAGGCAATGCATTATGATATACATACATATGTACTCTTCCAATAGATCTGTCAAACATCAGTAGTAATCTGTTTGCATTTTCTTTCCTGTACAGGTTCATCCACCTTCTGACACTCACATGGCTTCACGAGCAGGAAAACGACAAGTGAGAGTGTGGGTATGTGGCCATTCCTACATTCACTGGGCTGCCAGCCATGCCTCCATAACTGAAAACCAGTACAACTTGAGCTTCCTCACATCCAGTGTGAAGGTATACTGGCTTGCAAGAAGAGGTATGCATTGGAGCGGAGTACTGCAGTTGTTGGAAGAGAAGTGGTCCATCTACCCTGAGCATGACATCCTTGTGCTGCACATTGGAGGGAATGATGTCATCAGTCAACCACTTGGAAGGCTACAGTTTCAAATCAGAGCAATGTTTGAACACCTGCAGTCATGGTGGCCACGTTTGTCATTTTGTGTGGTCTGACATAATTTCTCGGCAGATATGGAAAACAGCAAACAGTCAACGGGCAGCTCACAAGGCCAGACGTTTACAGAATGGGTTCATGCATGGCTTGATGCACAGGGTCGGTGGATCTACAATCTGGTAAAACACTAAATAAACTAAAACTAAACTCGGAAAATGTAACAGAAACGATCCAAGCAGAAACCAAATGATGCACGGACTGTTTATTCAACGTAAGTGCTTTCGGTCGAGGTAATACCCCAACCTTCTTCAGACATACACAATTTGAACAACCATCCTGCCTTCATTAAATATATCTCTTAATTGGATAATGTTACCCAATTAAACAATAATTAAATCATTAATTGTATTTGCAAGAAAGCAGCAACTTTTCCCAACATAAACTAACAACACAAATAATACCAATATAAAGAGTGTCTGTATATTGGTTAATTATATATTACAACTATGTACTTTCCACATAAAAAATATATGCAATACACTAATATTATGCACACACATTTAAAACCATATATAAAACATTATATAAAATTTTATGTAAAAAAATTTGTTGTAAAAAGTTTTTGTTGTTAGTATTTATTTCCCACTAACCTATATAATGAAATATTTTACCTGCATACTAGTGCTAAATACTTGTCATGGCCTAGTAAAATAAGCCCGGGCAAACTAAAACAAGAACTGACACTAAAGTTAACCAATGCACAAGTTTTTTTGAAATTACTTCAAATGAAACACTTTCTCATAAACCATTTTTTAAAAAACAAAATGTTAAAACATCCTTTGACATTTGTGTATGTCAAATGTCTATAGGATTTTTAATTTATTTATTTACAAATACAATCTGTCACAATCTGTCATGACAGCATCACCACAGAAGATGTTCACCTGTTGGGATGGTGTTCACCTAACTGAGGAGGGCATTGTGTTGTTCTTGACTGAGCTCCACAATGGCGTGAGGAGAGCTATGCAAGATTGGTAGTATGCAGCTTGTGAGAAGAATGGAAAACACCCATGACCAATTAGGGACCAGTATGGTAAGTAAAACTCTATTATGAAATGTGTTGTGTAAAATGCATTTTTCTGAGTTGACAAATAACTGTGGTAAGGAGCTGGTGAAGATGCTGAGAAAGAACAACTCTTTCAGGAGAGTGCTAACATGTAAAATTTAATATGTCAGTAACCATCCTGCAATACTACTTTTTTTAGTCTGCTTTTTATCAGGCATGTGTAGAGTTTAGATGATAGGAAGGGCTTAGTAATACAGAACTTGATCCCTTAGGTCCATTGCTGAATGGACACATGTAAAGAGAAAAGGTAGAGGTAAGACAGACTACTGACACTGAAGGAGGTTGTGAGACTGTAGTGGTATCAGTGTCTGAGTGGGTAGCCAGCACAGGTATCGGACAGATCAGATGGCCTTGCCTGCCACTGAAGTCCCATGCCTGTCCTGGGTTCATTAGTGGAGTGGCGGTCCTTACCTTGCTTTTTCTCTTTACATGTACCCATTCAGCAGTATGTTGGCTACACCAAGAATGTGTATATTTACAATCATATGTGCCTACATGGTAAAACAACTGCTTCTGAATGCTGTACACATGTACATATATCAGTTTTGTTAGGACTCAGATTATGGAAATTATAATTTTTTCATATTTTGGTAAATAACTTTGCAAGGGAGCATGTCAGTGTGCCAAGTAATACCTCATTTTGAAGACAGTATTGATAGTTTCAACATGGTAAATGAATTGTGCCTGTATGTTGTACACATGTGCAGATATCAAAGTTTGTTTCGAACTTAGGTTATGGAAATTATGATTTTTTCATATTTTGGTAAATAACTTTGCAAGGGAGCATCTGAATGTGCTAAGTAGTACCTCATTTTGAAAACAGTACTGATAGTTCTAACATGGTAAAAGAATTGTGCCTGTATGTTGTACTCATGTGCAGATATCAATGTTTGTTTAGGACTGAGGTTATGGAAATTATGATTTATTTTCATATTTTGGTAAAAAACTTTGCAAGGGAGCCTCTGAATATGCCAAGTAATACCTCATTTTGAAGACAGTATTGCTAGCTCCAACATGGTAAAATAATTGTGTCTGTATGTTGTACACATGTGCAAATATCAAAGTTTGTTTCGGACTTAGGTTATGGAAATTATGATTTTTTTTCATATTTTGGTAAATAACTTTGCAAGGGAGCATGTCAGTGTGCCAAGTAATACCTCATTTTGAAGACAGTATTGATAGTTCCAACATGGTAAATGAATTGTACCTGTATGTTGTACACATGTGCAGATATCAAAGTTTGTTTTGGACTTAGGTTATGGAAATTATGATTTTTTCATATTTTGGTAAATAACTTTGCAAGGGAGCATCTGAATGTGCTAAGTAATACCTCATTTTGAAAACAGTATTGATAGTTCTAACATGGTAAAAGAATTGTGCCTGTATGTTGTACTCATGTGCAGATATCAATGTTTGTTTAGGACTGAGGTTATGGAAATTATGATTTCTTTTCATATTTTGGTAAATAACTTTGCAAGGGAGCCTCTGAATATGCCAAGTAATACCTCATTTTGAAGACAGTATTGCTAGCTCCAACATGGTAAAATAATTGTGTCTGTATGTTGTACACATGTGCAAATATCAAAGTTTGTTTCGGACTTAGGTTATGGAAATTATGATTTTTTTTTCATATTTTGGTAAATAACTTTGCAAGGGAGCATGTCAGTGTGCCAAGTAATACCTAATTTTGTAGAGAGTGTTACTTCTTACAACATGGTTAAAGGACTGTGTCTGTGCACTGTACATATATACAAATATCACAGTTTGTTTAGTCTTGCACGATTATAAAAATTATACATTTTCAATACTTCTCATTATTATGCCCATATCTTTGCAACGGAGCATGGTGATCACACAAATGATACATCATTTTGAAGCTGACATTCAGACGCACAACTTCTACACTGGTATGTTGGCTCTGTCTGTTACAGATGATGTGCTTTGTTTATTTATCAATTATGAGAAATATTATATTAATCATATTTATGTGAATATCTCCAGAAAGGAGCATCACACAGTAATGGTTAAGGTATCATTTTAAAGCTGACATTCATACTAACAAATTAAATACAAATTGTATGGGTCTACATGGTATATTGACCAAGATATTGTGCTTTGCTTTTCCATAAAGGTAAAAAATATGCACAATATCAACATTCCTTGCCAAATATTTAATAATGACTTTAATATGCACTATCAGTATTTACACTGTCGGAAAGGTCAGTGTCTGCTGAACAACTTTCGCGTTTACATTTTTAGTCTAGCTCTTATAGTTAAAGAGTTATAACCATTTGTTTTCTGTATGGTGTTAGAAATGGATTTTCTGAAAATGAGCTCAGACTGCACTGTTGTTCCTATGGTGGAATTAAGCAGGCAGCTTTGTCTAAGGTGCTCCGGAGTGAATGAGTTAAACTCATCCACCTTTACCAACTCTACTCCCTGCATCCTCACCATTCCTCTACCCTCCCTCTCATTTACACACATATATTCTGTTTTAGCCCTGCTGACCTTCATTCCTCTCCTCTCTAAAGCATATATCCACCTCTCCAGGGTCTCCTCAACCTGGTCCCTACTCTCACTACATATCACAATGTCATCTGCGAACATCATAGTCCACAGGGCCTCCTGTCTAATCTCATCTGTCAACCTGTCCATCACCACTGCAAATAAGAAAGGGCACAGAGCTGATCCTTGATGTAAACCCACCTCCACCTTAAACATATCTGTCACTCCCACCACAG
>NC_056732.1:1017659926-1017664926 GCF_019279795.1 Protopterus annectens | reverse complement strand
ATTGTGTGGTAGGGTCCATATGTATGAGGGCTACAGCTGGACAAAACATGTGTGACCTTGTACAGTCCAGAGGTCAGTGTATGTAAAACACTGTTATATGCCCTTGTAAGACATTTTAAGAGGGAGGGGTATGAATTGTTTTTAACCTAGGCTGTTACAGCATGTGAGGGATATCAGTAGTAAGACACATGAAGGTATATGGCTTGTACATTTTCATACATTTCACCATGGGAACAGTGGTGGGCTAGACTTTACTGTCTTACAGACAGTTCTGTTTGTTAGCGTGATAGTGATGTTTTAAGTTAAGCATTGTTATATAACAGATACATTTTCATTGTGATAACTTAATTCTTTTCCCCCTAGGGATTGAGTACAGATTGTAATTGGAGGCTGCTGAACTACATCTGTAATTAATAAGTTTTAATTGGTTCTTATCTTCAAGGCAAGTGTTTTTTTTTTACTGTTGTACTACTTGAAGGCCTTAGCCTGGACAGCAACATACGCTATGTTTTCAGATTACTGTATCAAATGTTTTATTTGAGAGTTGCATTACTCAGTTATTATGTATTTCAAACACCTAACTGCTATAAAAAATGGAATATACAACTGAAATAGTACACAAATAAACATTTTTATGTATGCAAACTTGTGTGGTGTCATGTCCTTTGACTTGTCTGTGGGTATATGTTTCATGCAATAATTGTCTTTTGTATGAAAGACTCAAACACTGGCCATTTTAAAATGTGGCAACTATAGGAATACTGGCTGTTCGATATGCTGTGCACCCTCTAAATATACTCTTCTTATACATATCTATAAGTAATATATTTATATGTGTATGTATGTGTATATACATATATATATATATATATATATATATATATATATATATATATATATATATATATATATGTGTGTGTGTGTGTGTGTGTGTGTGTGTATCATTGGAATGTTTACTGCTTCCACATTGTATATTCCCTATGGTAGACAGACTGTTCTGCATGATATGTTAGTGATATCCAGTGATGGGAGTAATATATTACAATAAGTAATATATTACAATTTCTAGTAACTAGTAATATAACTAATTACTTTTTCAAAATAGTAACTAGTAATAGTAATATATTACTTTTTTTAGTAACTAGTAACTTAAATGTGAGTTACTTTTGAGTTAGTTTTGCTTAAACCAGTGGTTCTCAATGTGGATGATATAGTCTCCTAGAGTGATGTAAAACTTCAGGGTCCCTATATAGTATCGATAGTAATTAGATGTTAGGAAGTAATAGACACTTTGAAGTGGCAATTTGGATAAAAAAATCACAACATAATGTTGGCACAACTCATAGCACGTAGCATTCATAATAGATCATTAGAATTAGTCTGGAGCAAAATTTACTTCATTTTTTTTAGCACTGCAAGGAAGTGAAAGCTGATGATGACCAGACTCCAGCCCTGCCCTGGTACTGTGGGACTCTCACCCACTAAAACATCCCCTAACACTGGAACAATTATAGCCTGCTAGAGATCATATCCTTACTTTGCAGTATAATAAATGGCATTGGTTCTTCACACCACCATCAGTTGGAATCAAACTCATCACTCTTCAGTTGAGCACCCGATGCCCCAACCCACTGCACCAAGCAGGACGCTTCAAGTAGATCTATGATCAACCAACTTTTGTCTTGACAATATTTTGTTATGTTCTATTTAAAATTATTTTCAGGTTTCGATTTTTAGTTGCTGAAAATAGACAAAATGTAATAGGTTTTTATAGGTCTTGTGCTGTTGGTTGGTTTGGTTTAATTATTATCTGTGACTGTCTAGCTATAAAGACTAGTCTTCTTCTCCTTTCAGCTATGCCCATTAGGGATCACTACAGTGGATCATCTGTCTGCAGAACAAGCGGCAGTGGAGTTTTATATTGTTGAATTACCAGCCCAGCACTCAACCTTCTTCAGAAGGCACATGCATCCGCACGCGTGCACACACACACACACACACACACACACACACACACACACACACACACACACACACACACACACATACACACCCAAAGCCAATTTAGAATGTCTAATCCACCTGCAGCATGTCTTGGGGATGTGGGAGGAAACTGGAACACCCTGAAGAAACCCACTCGAACACAGGGAGTGTAGATCATAGTGTGTGTGTTGTACTTTTAAAACCACTGTAGTTCATGGGCACATGCATAAAAAGTACTGAGCATGTGCAAGCAGAGTGCCATTTTGTGTAAGCAGCTGGAGTGAAAGCATGTATGCTTGTAGCAGTCAGTCAGTTAGCTAGTTCATTTAAGTTTTATGTTCTAGTCATCTATCCTGAAGTGTTTGTGTGTAATAAATATCTTAAATGAACACCCAAGCCTCATCATCTTATTTGAATACACAAGATGAGTGACATGTTCTCAGAATGGGATCCAAAGTCAAAACTTCTTAAAACCATGAGGAGCACAGTCAGAAATCAAGGAATATACAACAGTGGCTCAAACAACTCACAAATGACTCATAAACAGGTCAGAAAATATTTACAGGTTCTTAAACTCATTTAAATGATTTTTCCCTCAATGAATATAAAGCAAAGCATTCCAAACCAATTACTGAATAAACAAAAGGTTTAAAATTGCGACATATTGCAAAAAGTACTTGAAATAAGTACAAAAACATTTGAAGCAATAATTGAATCATATAAAATGTTCAAAAAAGAGAAAACAACTGTATTTTTTCATAATGTACTACTTTTTCGCATTAACTATAGCTATCCAAAGTATCTAAAGTGTGCAAAGTGTTGGCAGTGTGTGCAGTATTACAGTACAGTCTTTTCAAAGAGTACAGTTATTTCAAAGAGTCTGTTGTACAGCTGAATATAATTACAAGTACCTGGTGTGTGTTTGACACTTATTTGGCACAGCAGAGGGTTTTCACAGACCTGATCTGCTTATGTTTGATAATATTGCTGAAAACTGTAGAGTGTTTGCGCAAGAATATGATATTTTCATACAGGCTGCTTTTTCTGATAAAGACACACATACAAAAGCATTTATTCTGCTCAATTTAGCTTGTTCAGAAGCAATTGAGAGAAAACATTCATTTGTGTATGCACCTGCTGTTTATGCAGAGAAGAGGGAAGACTGCCATAGCCATATTGTGGTACAAGTTGAAACACGGGAAGACTCTTGAGTGCTTAAAACATAAAGTTAGAGGAATGTGCAACCCTCAAACGAATATTACAGTGGAAAGGTACGATTTTACAAAAGAGATCAAAAGCCTGGTAAAACTTTTGCAGCACATATAACTGACTTGAGAAACAAGTCAAAAATGTCCAGATCTGGTGATCTGAAAGATGAGTTGATAAAATACAAGCTTGTGTGTGGTGTTAATAATGCAGTGAGAAAGATTTTGCTTTGAGACAATGATTTAACTTTAAGCAAAACCACAGAGATTTGGCAGATGTATGATCTTGTAGAAAAGTACACGAATATGCTTATGAATGATAAGAACATGCTTGCAGTTTCTTCCAGCATGAATGTTGACAGTATGCAGCACACTATGGCTGACATTTGGACCCACCAGAATCATAGTTTCCTTGGTGTCAACACCCACTGGCTTGACTGTGACACACTTCAAAGAATGTCAGCTGCTTTGTCATGCTGCATATTACAGGGTAGGCATACATATGATCTAATAGCATCAACTCTTGAGAGCATTTCCATCAAGTACAAGATAGATCAAAATGTGTGCAACAATTGCTGGCAATGGCAGCAATTTTGTAAAGCCTTTCACTGTCTTCTCAGAATGTGAGAGATCTGAGACTACAAGCATTCTGTCCCAAGATGAGGATGATGATGGTGAAGTGATTTACAACAGCATGACAGCCATCCTGAGTCAATCAGGGCCAAGCAAGAACACCTATTCAGTGCCTCTCCATCTGAGATGTGTAGTACACACATTGAATCTAGTTGCTGTGCAAGATGCTGAATCTGCTTGTAATGATGCACAGTATAAAAAGATCATGGAAAGTACCATGGCCAAATGCTATGCTGCTTGGAACAAGGCTAGTGGCAGCACCCAAGCTGTTGAGGTGGCTCGAAATAAGTGTGAGTTGGCATTGATTATTCCCAATGCGACACAATGGAATCCCACTTTCCACGCAATGGAGAGAATTCACCTCATTGAAACTCAGGGTGAAGGCTTGCTGAATGAGATATGTGAACAGATTGGAATTGTCATCTTCAAGCCTGCAGAAATTACTTTTGTTGCTGAGTTTGTGCAAGCAATGCAGCTCCTGGAAATGGCTCTGAACATCCTACAGTCAGAGCTGAAAAGCTTCATCGGAATCCTGATGCCCACCGTTACGTGCCTGAAAAACAAGTTGTCCAAAGTCAGGCAGTCTGTGAAGCTTGTTGTGCCATTAGTTGATGCTCTTCTTAAAGGCATTGAGGCTCGGTACAATCACCTTCTGGAGCCTGAAGAGCTCATTCTGGCTAGCATAGTGCATCCACAGTTCTGTTTGCGATGGATGGACAGTGAAGGGCAGAAACTCAGTGGCAAGGCTCTGCTCCTTGATGCCATGCAGAAACTGGATGAACCTGCACATGGGTCACCTGAAGCTTCTGCATTAACTGCCAAAGATAGCTTCTTCAGCTTCAGAGTCGACATCAGCCAATGTCATCATATATTCTCAGATGGACATGTATCTGGCTAACCCTTCCAGAAAAATATCTTCTCTCAACAGTTGCACTATAGTCAAGAAGGTATTTCTGAATACTAATACAGCTCTGCCACCTAGTGCGCCCATTGAACGCCTGTTCAGTCTTGGTGGACAAGTGCTGACTGCAAGAAGAAATAGACTCACCAACAAACACTTTGAAAAGTTGCTCCCTCTTCGAGCCAAAAGAAATGTGTAGTTATTGTGAATAGTTATATAAAGTGATATTTTGGTTGACGTTGTTGTGTTAACAGTCTTGTTAGACTTATATGATATTT